>NC_142192.1:34360079-34387579 GCF_026936395.1 Plectropomus leopardus | reverse complement strand
GGTGAGACAGGTGAGACAAGTGAGACAGGTGAGAAAGGTGACACAGGTGAGACAGGTGAGACAAGTGAGACAGGTGACACAGGTGAGACAGGTGAGACAGGTGAGACAGGTGACACAGGTGAGACAGGTAACACAGGTGAGACAGGTGAGACAGGTGAGACAGGTGACACAGGTGACACAGGTGAGACAGGTGAGACAGGTGACACAGGTGAGACAGGTGAGACAAGTGAGACAGGTGAGAAAGGTGACACAGGTGAGACAGGTGACACAGGTGACACAGGTGAGACAGGTGAGACAGGTGACACAGGTGAGACAGGTGACACAGGTGAGACAGGTGAGACAGGTGACACAGGTGAGACAAGTGAGACAGGTGACACAGGTGAGACAAGTGAGACAGGTGAGACAGGTGAGACAAGTAAGACAGGTGAGAAAGGTGACACAGGTGAGACAGGTGACACAGGTGAAACAGGTGAGACAGGTGACACAGGTGAGACAAGTGAGACAAGTGACACAGGTGAGACAGGTGAGACAGGTGACACAGGTGAGACAGGTAAGACAGGTGAGACAAGTGAGACAGGGGAGAGAAGTGAACAGGTGAAGTGGTGAACAGGTGAAGTGGTGAACAGGTGAGTTGCAGCAGGTAGCATCATGTGGCCCATCAGCTGACAGTCAGGTGATCAACTGCAACAACAGAAACTTTCAACTGCGAGATGCTCTGATGGATTTCAGTTCATGTGAACGCAGACTTCAGGTAAATACCCGGTCCGGGTGTTTCTCCTGACAGTGACATCATCATCATCATGTTCTCACCTGAGGGTCCTCCTCCAAAAATCTGCAGTTCATCTGGAATCAAACAGATTATTTATACATTCTTTAAATTCATTTGAGGAATTTATTTGATCATCCAGCAGTTAAAGATCAATACGATGAGTCGTCAGGAGTCACAGACGCTCTGTCAGTAACGTCAGTGTTGTGTTTATTCGCTCTTTACTCTCCATCTCTGAACATCCGTGTCCACACGTTAGCGGCGGGTATTAGTACAGTCTGTGTCACAGTAACTCTGTTATTGACCGTGCGCCGTAACACTTTATCGATGTCACATTTTTAGTGGTGCGCACCGAAAAATGGGGCTCCCCGAAAGTAACTGTGTAATTCGAACCCTGTGCACGTGTGTGTGTGTCGCGTTGAAACTGACGTCAGGCCGTGTCGCACGGCATCACTATGACGACCAGCTACACTGAGCCGGCACTAAATTCTAATGGGAATCGACCCACAGAAAAGTACCCGATACCAAAGGCGCGTGGAGTCCAGTAGAGCCGGTACCGTGTCGTGGAAATGCTCCGAAAGAGCAGTCTTGTGCAGTCTTACCGGGCTGATCAGGAGAGACGGCGTTCATACTCTCTGAAACGACAAAATCAACGCTTTTATAAACAAACAGCAAAAACATGTGAGTCGAGTGTGAAACCTGAGTTGATGACACGTTTTGTCCCGTTGGGGAACTCTGAGAAGAGCGACGACTAATCTTTTATTTCATCGCTCATCATTCAGAAACGTTCGTGTCTGCTGTTTTTTTGGTTCACAGCGTTTTTTATTGTTATGTTTTGAAGACAGCTGATTTTGGTTGTGGAGTTCCTCAGGGAACTGTTCTAGGTGCTGTCGTGTTTTACAGTTTTAGGTCTGCAGGAGCTCTGCAGAACGTGCTGACAATGACTGATAATCAAAACCTGGATGGTTCCAAATACAGCGACTGAAAACAGAGATCTCACACGTTCAGTCAAACAGAGCAAGTTCAGCATCTGATGTGTGTGTTTTCAGAGCGTCACATAAACTTTATCTCATCTCAATGACATGAACTAAACTTTTTAAAATCACAGGATCAACTCTAAAGTCTGAACTGAAATTTTGATTCATGTTTTTACGACAAGTATAAGTCAGTCATTTCCTTGAACCGCAGAGCAGAGAAGAGTTCAGCTCTTTATTTGAATATTACCGACGGGCTTTGTTTAAGTTATTTTCATCAGAAACTACTAAACTACTACTAAAGAGCTATACTACCACTACTAAACTACTACTAAAGAGCTATGCTACTACTACTAAACTACTACTAAAGTAGTGGAACAGTTCTCATATGGTTCTTTCTGCTGCCATCTGGTGGAGAATTGAAATCAAATATGAGACAGAAACTTTCTACCATCAGAACAACAGAACGTCTTTATGTTCTGCTGTTCGGCAAAAACATTCACATTTTATTTTGAAAACCACCAGCCGTTTATTTCTGTTTTTATTTGATCTGATTCAGATTTACAGAAGCTGTGAGACAATTAAAGTGGACATAATGTCTCTCACCTGTGGGGGCTTCATCAGACCTGGAGTCCTTATCTGACAGACAGAGAGGACAGACAGACAGAGACAGGGGGACAGAGAGGACAGATAGACAGAGAGAGGACAGGCTAATGAACAGGGAGGGACGGGTTAAAGGACAGACGTGTGAGTGCTGAGAGACAGACAGGTGAGTTACCTGTGGACATGGCCTGTATTATTCCAGCATCTGAAACACAAAACAGCAGTCACATGACCTGTCAGTCAAACTGTGATGTCATCAGGAACCAGTCACATGACCTGTCAGTCAAACTGTGATGTCATCAGGAACCAGTCACATGACCTGTCAGTCAAACTATGATGTCATCAGGAACCAGTCACATGACCTGTCAGTCAAACTGTGATGTCATCAGAGGTCACATGACCTCAGTCTCACCGTTGGAGTCCAGGTCTCCCTCCACCAGCAGGACGGACAGAGACAACAGAAGAACAACGTTCCTGCAACACAAACACAACCTTCAGTGACGTTACAGGGATGCCGCGTAGAGGCCACGCCCCCTGCTTCCATCTGATTGGCTGATTACATCATCACAAAAAAAATGTGAAAAAATATAATTTTATGATTTAATCGTTAAAGAACAAACAAGTTCAGTTTGATTCATGAAAACACAAATCACAGGTCGTCTCAGGAGGCCTCAGAGCGTACGACAACAAACAAACAACAACAACAAACCATCAGCACGATAAAAACAAACAACAACAACAACAAACCATCAGCACGATAAAAACAAACAACAACAACAACAACAAACCATCAGCACGATAAAAACAAACAACAACAACAACAAACCATCAGCACGAAAAAAACAAACAACAACAACAACAACAAACCATCAGCACGATAAAAACAAACAACAACAACAACAACAAACCATCAGCACGATAAAAACAAACAACAACAACAACAACAAACCATCAGCACGATAAAAACAAACAACAACAACAACAACAAACCATCAGCACAATAAAAACAAACAACAACAAACATCAGGGGGGTTTTTGCAGAGATTTGTTTCGATCAATTATTTTAAGGTATTCATGAATTTATACAAACATGAAATAATTCAGAAATATTAAGGCTAAAAATTAACAAAGACCAAATTAAGCCAATCAGCAGCCAGAATATGACTTTTTTTTGTTTTTTTTACATTTAATGCTCAAATTCAGATTGTTATATGTTGACCCCTGAACAGGGATTTTTATACACGGAATAATCTGTAAAAAATGTCTCCTCCCTGTGTACTCGGTCCTACAGCGGACCTGTATGCCTGTCTTTCTGTGTGTGTGTGTGTGTGCGTGTGTGTGTGTCTGTTCAACATGATGAGGGCAGGTGACCAGCAGACAGCAGCATGGAGGTCTGTGAAAACTTTACGAGGTTTCTTCTCTTTGTCTCTTAGACTTTGTCTTAATTTTATATATAAAGCTCATTATCACAGTTCACAGTTTGCCTCAGAGGGCTTAACAGCAGGCACCACCCCTCTGTCTGTAGACCCTCACATCACCGAAGGAAAAACTCCCCAAAAAACCCTGTAACGGGGCGAAAATGATAGAAACCTCCGGAGGAGCGACAGAGGAAGATCCCTCTGCAGGACGCACAGACGAGCCATCGGTGTAATAAAAACACGGTGAAATGAACGGCTCTGTGAACTGGCTGCAGACCGGTGTGGACCGCACCGTCACCCGGCTGCTGTGTTTCCGTCGCTGCTGATCGGAGCCCGCGAGTCTCTGTGGCTCCACGAGACTTGTGTGACCCGCGTGTGAATGCCGACTGTTACCTTTCACATCGCATTAAAGAGCCAGGTGTGGCAGAGTGGCTGCAGAGAGAGGAGATGATTACCTGCTGAGCATGATGCTGTGAGGTCAGACCGGTCCCCGGGTCAGAGCGACAGGTGAGCCGACAGGTGAGAAGACAGGTGAGAAGACAGGTGAGCGTCACAGCACTTCAGGGCGCCGCTGCAGGAGTCTCTGTGGCTCTGAGAGTCCGGCACAGACTTTTATATCCGCCCAAATGTCACCAGGACGGAGGATGGACCAGAGCGTGTGTGTGTGTGTGTGTGTGTGTGAGTGCGTGTGTCTGTGTGTGTGTGTGTGTGTGTGTGTATGTGTGAGTGTGTGTGTGTCTGTGTGTGTGTGTCTGTGTGTGTGTGGTGGGGGTTCTGTTAAGAACACGCTAACAGACCTTTGACTGAGAGTTTGAAAAAGTGTGTGTTTTCTCTGATACAGAAACACGAACCTGATGGGAGTCTTCTTCACCTCCTCTGCCTCCAACTAACACTGAAACCTGACACACACACACACACTCACACACACACACACACACACACACACACACACACACACACACACACACACACACACACACACACACACACACACACACACACACACACACACACACACACACAGACACACACACACACACACACACACACACACACACACACACACACACACACACACACACACACACACACACACACACACACACACACACACACACACACACACACACACACACACACAGACACACACACACACACACACACACACACACACACAGACACACACCTCCTGGCGTCCTCACGGTTCGGGGAACCCCCTCCTCACACAGAGAACATTAGCAGCAGGCTGAGTTTCGGACTCAGATCCGTCTGATAGAACCTGAAGCGGAACGGCGATGTTTCTCCTGGAGAACCAGAACACAGATCCATCTAGAACATTTTGGGACGCAGATGCTGAGGTCAGGGCGTAGACATGACACTCCAGGTGTGTCAGAGGAAACGGCGCAGGTGTTTGGTTTTATACGTCGAACCGTCACCTCGTACTCTTTCCGTACGGGTTTCGTGTCGGACCCCAGCTCCCGTTATTGAAGTGTCCATCTCCAAAATGTAGCCGAATTTTGGAGCGTTGTTCTGCCCTCTTACTGAGAGGCTAACCTGACCCGGTTACCTGGTCCCACTGGATCCATCAGGTCTCCTGGTTTCATGTGAGACCAGTATCATCACTACGACCGTAAAACTCGGCCCGGTGGGATCGGTCCGTGCCGTTCCGGCTCACGTCTCACCTCCTGTTGCCGTGTGCCGGACCATCCCACGGGCCTCATTGCACAGCATGCACTCTGCGTGTTGTATTTAGTCTGTCAACAACCTTCCTCCTCAGCTCAGATGGTTTCCTGGCACGAACCATCAAAACCATCAGACAGTTTAGTGACTGGTTTAGGACCGTCGTCAGTTTAGTGAGAGCCCCGTTTTAATGTATGTGTGTGTGTGTTTTAACCTGTGTGTGTGTATGTCGCATGTGTGTGTGTTTTAACGTGTGTGTGTGTGTTTTAACGTGTGTGTGTTGTGTTTTAACGTGTGTGTGTTTTAACATGTGTGTGTGTGTATGTCGTGTGTGTGTGTTGTGTTTTAACGTGTGTGTGTGTGTGTGTGTAGTATAAGGTAGAGTGTCTGGTGTCTCTGGAGATCCCCGTCCCCCCGTCCCCCTGTCCATCCGTCCCACTCTGTCTCGGGCTGATAATGGCGGTGTGGTATTTGGGAATAAAGCGTCCTCTGTGTGAGACGTCTCCGGCTGTAAACGGAGAACGAGTCCAACTGAAGAACCTTTTTAAAGCAGCGCTGCTTCTTTCAGCCGCCGCCGCGCTTTGAAACTCTGTAAGGTCAGATTTACATGTTTATAGAGCGTCCACCATTAATACGCTCTGTCCTTTCATCCACCCGTCCCTCTTAGGACATCCCCTAGGATGACAGACACACCTGAGACACTACAGGCTGGGAACAACACTAGAGACTGGGACAGAAGAGTTACAGACTGGGACACAACATTAGAGAATTGGACAGAATGTAACAGACTGTTGGAGAACATTGCAGACTTTTGGAGAACATTGCAGACTGTTGGAGAACATTGCAGACTTTTGGAGAACATTGCAGACTGTTGGAGAACATTGCAGAGTGGCTGTAGAACTTGATGAGCAGCTCAGGGTTCTTTCAGCGGCCCGTTCTTTTTTTAAATTCACACAGAGTTTGAGCTTCATGTTCTCTTTGCAGAACGATCTCAGATATTTTATATTCATGATTAATCCTCTGCGTGTGCAAATGTGTTACAAGTTCTGCAAGGTTCTCCCAGAGCAGTTCTGTTGCCTTTATTTATGCTTCCCTCAGGCTTCGTTCTTAGAACCCGCTGTGTAAACTTTTGATGTTATGTAGATGATAAGCCGTTCTATCTGTGGATCAATCCATTTTTAAACCTGGAGCGTGGCTTTAAGCGTCTCAGATTTTGGGATTTGGTTCTCTCTAATAGTGAGGATTTCAGATTACGACCGGCGGAGACTTCTCCTGGTGAGAGTTCCTTCAGTGTTGAGGAGGTTTGTACCGGGAGCTAGATGATCCTCGGAGGTCCTTCCAAAATAAACAGACCAGCTGAAGGTTTTATCATCAGGTCGCCCCAACAAGTCTCTAAAAACCCTCCAACAGGTCCAGAATGCTCCAGCATGAGTTCTAACAAGAACAGATCATAGTTCTCCTGTCCTAGCTCCTCTGGCTCCCCGTAACAATCCTTCTCGTCTCTTACAGTTCTGACAGAGGTCAAACTTCACTATTGTCCTCCTCTTTTCCAGGGACACAGGACAGAAGGACAGAGGGACAGAGGGACAGAAGACAGAAGGACAAATGGACACAGGACAAAGGACAGGCTACAAGGGACAGAAGACAGAGGGACAGTAGATGGGGGACAGAGGACAGAGGGACGTGGTGGATCTGGCCGTGGGTGTTTTTTTGTGATGTGTCACATGACTCGACTGTCCTCTGAGACACTTGTTTTTTCATTAAAGTGAAGAACACTGGCTGTCCCTCTGCCAGCAGAGTGTCTCGTCTCTCAGATGTCCATCAGCAGGACAAATTAAAGTCATACCAGAAAGGATCACTGTCTGAAACTGATCCTGGATCAGCTGATATTAAACTGGTCCGGTCTGAGACATCGACATTGCAGACAGGGGGTCTGAGGACGGAGGGTCTGGGGACAGGGGCTCATGGTTAGAGGACAGAGGGTCTGGGGACAGAGAGTCAGAGGACACATAGTTAGAGGACAGAGTCTTGGGACAGAGAGTCAGAGGACATGGTTAGAGGACAGAGAGTCAGAGGACGGTCTGAGAAACTATCAGCAGGTTCAGTTCAGCCTCACATGTTTGTTTGTTTGTCTGTTTGTTTGTTGTTTGTTTGTCTGTTTGTTTGTTGTTTGTTTGTCTGTTTGTTTGTTGTTTGTTTGTTTGAAAATGTGATAAAATCGAAACTCCAGGTGATAGTCGGGTCCATTTCACAATCTGTGATTCTGTTTGTAAACATCCAGTGACTATTCATCATCTGAATCACAAACATGAAGACGATGATTAATCACAGCTGATTGATTGATCGGGTTTGAGGGGCAGGAGTTTTCAGAGGATTTATTGATCCATCTCCGTCGATGACACATGATGTCAGCCTGCTGGAACGCCACCTTCAGATTAAATCACAATCTATTTTTTTCCTGGAATGAATCGTTTGTCACATCGTTCTCCTGGATTTCAGAAAGGCCGGTCCACAGTTAGATTATATAGAGTTATATTATATAGAGTTAGATTATGTAGGGTTAGATTATATAGGGTTATATTATATAGAGTTATATTATATAGGATTAGATTATATAGGGTTAGATTATATAGAGTTATATTATATAGGATTAGATTATATAGGGTTAGATTATATAGAGTTATATTATATAGGATTAGATTATATAGGGTTAGATTATATAGCGTTATATAGGATTAGATTATATAGGGTTCGATTATATAGAGTTATATTATATAGTGTTAGATTATATAGGGTTATATTATATAGAGTTATATTATATAGGATTAGATTATATAGGGTTATATTATATAGAGTTATATTATATAGGATTAGATTATATAGGGTTAGATTATATAGGGTTATATTATATAGGATTAGATTATATAGGGTTAGATTATATAGGATTAGATTATATAGGGTTAGATTATATAGAGTTATATTATATAGGATTAGATTATATAGGGTTAGATTATATAGAGTTATATTATATAGGATTAGATTATATAGGGTTAGATTATATAGAGTTATATTATATAGAGTTAGATTATATAGGGTTAGATTATATAGAGTTATATTATATAGGATTAGATTATATAGGGTTAGATTATATAGAGTTATATTATATAGGATTAGATTATATAGAGTTAGATTATATAATCTAATCCTTATATAGGATTAGATTATATAGGGTTCAATTATATAGAGTTAGATTATATGGGATTATATTATATAGGGTTAGATTATATAGAGTTATATTATATAGAGTTAGATTATATAGAGTTAGATTATATAGGATTATATTATATTATATAGGGTTAGATTATATAGAGTTAGATTATATAGGATTATATTATATAGGGTTAGATTATATAGGGTTAGATTATATAATCTAATCCTTATATAGGATTAGATTATATAGGGTTAGATTATATAGAGTTAGATTATATAGAATTATATTATATACGGTTAGATTATATAGAGTTAGATTATATAGGATCAGATTATATAGAGTTAGATTATATAGGATTATATTATATAGGGTTAGACTATATAGAGTTAGATTATATAGGATTATATTATATAGGGTTAGACTATATAGAGTTAGATTATATAGGATTATATTATATAGGGTTAGATTATATAGGATTAGATTATATAGGGTTAGATTATATAGAGTTAGATTATATAGGATTATATTATATCAGGTTAGATTATATAGGATTATATTATATGGGATTATATTATATAGGGTTAGATTATATAGAGTTAGATTATATAGGATTATATTATATCAGGTTAGATTATATAGGATTATATTATATAGGGTTAGATTATATAGAGTTAGATTATATAGGATTATATTATATAGGGTTAGATTATATAGGGTTAGATTATATAGGGTTAGATTATATAATCTAATCCTTATATAGGATTAGATTATATAGGGTTAGATTATATAGAGTTAGATTATATAGAATTATATTATATACGGTTAGATTATATAGAGTTAGATTATATAGGATCAGATTATATAGGGTTAGATTATATAGAGTTAGATTATATAGGATTATATTATATAGGGTTAGACTATATAGAGTTAGATTATATAGGATTATATTATATAGGGTTAGACTATATAGAGTTAGATTATATAGGATTATATTATATAGGGTTAGATTATATAGGATTATATTGTATAGGATTAGATTATATAGGGTTAGATTATATAGAGTTAGATTATATAGGATTATATTATATCAGGTTAGATTATATAGGATTATATTATATAGGAGTATGTTATATAGGGGTAGATTAGATAGAGTTAGATTATATAGGATTATATTATATAAGGTTAGATTATATAGGGTTATATTATATAGGGTTAGATTATATAGAGGTAGATTATATAGGATTATATTATATAGGGTTAGATTATATAGAGTTAGATTATATAGGATTATATTATATAGGATTATATTATATAGGATCAGATTATATAGGATTATATTATAAAGGGTTAGATTACGTAGAGTTAGATTATATAGGATTAGATTATATAGAGTTAGATTATATAGGATTATATTATATAGGGTTAGATTATATAGAGTTGAATTATATAGGATCAGATTATATAGGATTATATTATATAGGGTTAGATTATACAGGGTTAGATTATATAATCTAATCCTTATATAGGATTAGATTATATAGGGTTAGATTATATAGAGTTAGATTATATAGGATTATATTATATACGGTTAGATTATATAGAGTTAGATTATATAGGATTATATTATATCGGGTTAGATTATATAGAGTTATATTATATAGGATTAGATTATATAGGGTTAGATGATATAGAGCTATATTATATAGGATTAGATTATATAGGGTTAGATTATATAGAGTTAGATTATATAGGATCAGATTATATAGGGTTAGATTATATAGAGTTAGATTATATAGGGTTAGATTATATAGAGTTAGATTATATAGGATTATATTATATGGGGTTAGATTATATAGGATTATATTATATAGGGTTAGATTATATAGAGTTAGATTATATAGGATTATATTATATAGGATTATATTATATCAGGTTAGATTATATAGGATTATATTATATAGGGTTAGATTATATGGAGTTAGATTATATAGGATTATATTATATAGGATCAGATTAGGGTTAGATTATGTAGAGTTAGATTATATAGGCTTAGATTATATGGGATCAGATTATATAAAGTTAGATTATATAGAGTTAAATACTGTGGCTATATGACCTAATGCTACACGCTCCGCACAGCAGGGGGCGGTATGCATCAACAGAAGAAGAAGAAGAAGTAGAGTGATGACGTAGTGCGTAGCCGGAAGCACGCAGAGCGCACGCGTCGCGTCTGCGGAGCACCGTGAGTTAGTTTGTGCTTTTACGTTTTTTATTATCATTAAAGTTGTTCCCGTTAGCGGCCAGCTGCAGACATCTCCAGGTTCCCGGTGAGTTCAGTTCCCTCTTGTCGTTATCAGCGTACACTTTTCACCGCAGCTCGCGTTTCCGGTAGTTTATCTCGGACTGTTAGTATGCTAACAGCTAACTGCTAACGGACTGTCGCCAAACTCGCGCAGAAATGAGATTTTTCTCTCGTCGATGTGAAAAACATCAAAGTCCGGAAAACTCGCAGTGACGCGAAGCTTCGTTCACGTCGGCGCTGCGCGAGGACTTCGTCTCAGTCTGCTAACAGCTAACGAGAGCGAGCTACCGTCCGCGGGCTAACGCTACAGTTACTCTGTTTGTGGACTCCAGAATCACCCCGGACCCGGACCCTGAGCCGCTCAGAGGGCCCCCGGACCCGGACCCGGACCCTGCGGCCGGTGAGTGAAGCTAAGCTAGCAGCCTCGCGCACATTTTAGCGACTTTTAGCGCGTTATTGGCGCTAATCTGAGACCGCGTTAGCCGATCAAAGATCCTCCACAACACAAGATGCATCACTGCAAGCTGCACCAGAGACGTATTTTAATTCGCTTTAATTAATGACCGAATTTAATGTGAAAGCTGCATGATTTGGTCTGTTGGATCAGATCCCAAAATACACCGAGAGAAAAACTCAGTCAGATCAAATCAACCAGAAAATAACTTTTTCTAAAAGAATAGAATAGAATATTCCTTTATTGATCCCCCATTGGGGGAAATTTCAAATGTTACAGCAGCATGAAAAAGAGAAAGTGGAATGTAACAAACAAAATAACAATAACACAATTTTACAATAACAAATAACAATAAATAAGTAATAAAATAAAATAAGTATGTACATAGAGGAAAAAGGTATGTACACATAATAAGTAAGTAATAGAATAAGTATGTACACAAAAGATGGATTTACAAAAACATAAATATAATACAATAATAAAATCACAAGGAGCTTTTTAAAAGTATAAAAACATAAATACATTAAGAAAATAAAGAATAATATACAGTTTGGGCTTTTGTTGTGAATCAAAGATTTCACAGTTTTCACACACACACACACACACACATACTTTATATACATATATATATATGTATATAAAGTATGTGTAAACCTGTTTCACCTTCAGACTCTGAGACCATAAAACTTTACAGTTATTACAATCAACCAGAGACACGTCCTCACAGCTGTCCTCAAACAGTGTCCCCTCAGCTGTCCTCTCAGCTGTCCTCAAACAGTGTCCTCACAGCTGTCCTCAAACAGTGTCCCCTCAGCTGTCCTCTCAGCTGTCCTCAAACAGTGTCCTCACAGCTGTCCTCAAACAGTGTCCCCTCAGCTGTCCTCTCAGCTGTCCTCAAACAGTGTCCTCACAGCTGTCCTCAAACAGTGTCCCCTCAGCTGTCCTCTCAGCTGTCCTCAAACAGTGTCCGCTCAGCTGTCCTCATACAGTGTCCTCACAGCTGTCCTCAAACAGTGTCCTCACAGCTGTCCTCAAACAGTGTCCCCTCAGCTGTCCTCTCAGCTGTCCTCAAACAGTGTCCTCACAGCTGTCCTCAAACAGTGTCCCCTCAGCTGTCCTCTCAGCTGTCCTCAAACAGTGTCCGCTCAGCTGTCCTCATACAGTGTCCTCACAGCTGTCCTCAAACAGTGTCCTCACAGCTGTCCTCAAACAGTGTCCACTAGGGATGTTACGGTTTCCAGTTATCACGATATTGGCGGTGAAATTCCCAGACGATCAATAATTTCATTCAACCTTTAATGATCACGATCGCCGAGCTTCGAAATCACAGCAACAGCTGCTGCCGAGTAACAACGCCACATCCAACCAGATACATCCAACTAACACATCCAACCAGATACATCCAACTAACACATCCAACCAGATACATCCAACTAACACATCCAACCAGATACATCCAACTAACACATCCAACCATATACATCCAACTAACACATCCAACCAGATACATCCAACTAACACATCCAACCAGATACATCCAACTAACACATCCAACCAGATACATCCAACTAACACATCCAACCAGATACATCCAACTAACACATCCAACCAGATACATCCAACTAACACATCCAACCAGATACATCCAACTAACACATCCAACCATATACATCCAACTAACACATCCAACCAGATACATCCAACTAACACATCCAACCAGAGTCTGTTTTTGTTTCAGTGTGACTGATGGAGCTTCAGTCTGCAGCGAAGGAGGGAGGAGAGGAGAGAAGAGGAGGAGGAGAGGAGAGAGGGATGAAGAGGAGACACGAGGAAGACGAAGAGGAGACATCTCCCACCAAGAAGCCGGTAGATTTACTGACTAAAGATCAATCACAGAGAGATCTGTGATTGATCTGTCAGGTGATTGATCACAGTTTGAAGTTATTGATGTGAGTGATTGATCACAGTGTGAAGTTATTGATGTGAGTGATTGATCTGTCAGGTGATTGATCACAGTGTGAAGTTATTGATGTATGTGATTGATCTGTCAGGTGATTGATCACAGTGTGAAGGTGGCGAGTCACTACAACAGCCTGCAGGAAGTCGGCCTGGCGGCGAGAAGTCGAAGCCGAATCTTTTTCATGAGAAACTTCAACAACTGGCTGAAGAGCGTCCTGATCGGTAACTGATCAATTATCAATCGGCACATCAGTCCACACTGACGGTTATCAATGATCACAGATCACCTCTGAGGAGCAGACACACCTGTCCAATACCTGATTGGCTGTGATTGACAGGTGAGATCCTGGAGCAGGTGCGGGGGGCAGGGCCTCAGCAGGTGTGCGTGTTGGACCTCGGCTGTGGGAAAGGAGGCGACCTGCTGAAGTGGAGGAGAGGGGGAATTGATCACCTGGTCTGTGCAGGTAATCGATATCATCGATCGGCTGTACGTCTCTACTCGTGGGTTGATCAATAATCAATAACATTTGTGATTTCAGATATCGCAGCTGTGTCGGTGGAGCAGTGTCGCAGCCGCTACCAAGACATGAAGAACAAAAGTCACGCCAACGAGAAGATCTTCAGCGCCCAATTTATCCACGCCGACTGCGCCAAGGTAGCACCGCCACACCTAGATCTGCACGTCACAACAGAACCACAGCACCTAGATCTGACCTGCACGTCACTACAGAACCACAGAAACACAGCACCTAGATCTGCACGTCACTACAGAACCACAGAAACACAGCACCTAGATCTGCACGTCACTACAGAACCACAGCACCTAGATCTGCACGTCACTACAGAACCACAGCACCTAGATCTGCACGTCACTACAGAACCACAGAAACACAGCACCTAGATCTGCACGTCACTACAGAACCACAGCACCTAGATCTGCACGTCACTACAGAACCACAGCACCTAGATCTGCACGTCACTACAGAACCACAGAACCACAGCACCTAGATCTGCACGTCACTACAGAACCACAACACCTAGATCTGCACGTCACCACAGAACCACAGAACCACAGCACCTAGATCTGCACGTCACTACAGAACCACAACACCTAGATCTGCACGTCACCACAGAACCACAGAACCACAGCACCTAGATCTGCACGTCACTACAGAACCACAGAACCACAGCACCTAGATCTGCACGTCACCACAGAACCACAGCACCTAGATCTGCACGTCACTACAGAACCACAGGACCAACAGGAAGTGGAACATGCGGCACGGAGCTGTGCGCTGTCGGGCTGCAGCATGAGGTCATGGCAGCGGCCAAAAGGCTTGTTCCACAACCATCCCAAGATCATGCTGAGGTCAGCAAACTGCTGGCCTGCAGAACGCCATGAACGCCGTCTGACGATGAGCTCGTCGTCGAGGATGCTCCTGGTCGCGAGGCGGACCCGGGGTCCGTCGGCTCCGGTGGACGTTCTGTCAGTCGGCGGCTGATGGCACGCTCCGTCTGTGGCGTTGTGTTTCTGATCAAACGTCACTTTGAACGAGTCGGCGCGTCACTGTCGCTGCTGTTTGTTGATCAAAGATCTTGAAGTGTAAATATTTTGTATTCAATCCTCCAAAATCAACACGGAGATATTCAGATAATCTGAGAGATTATCTGCTCGGCGCCCAGCCTCGATAAAAAGAGTTCTGATAATTGTGATTATGACGACTATGATTGTTCTTATGATGATACACAACAGTACTGTTCCTGCGTCCGTTGGTTCGCCGTCGTTTGTTCTCACTCTGTCTGGATGTTCTGAGACTGCAGAAAGGTAACCGTTTGACCTTTGACCTGTCGCAGGAGGTTCTGTCGGAGAAGCTGGACGTCCCGGACCTGATGTTCGACATCTGCAGCTGTCAGTTTGTTTATCATTACTCCTTCGAGAGCCAACAGAAGGCTGACTTGATGCTGAGAAACGCCTGCGAGCGCCTTAAACCCGGAGGTTTCTTCATCGGAACGACGCCAGACGCTTTCGAACTTGTGTAAGAACGAAGATTTACATCCGACTCTGGCAGGAAGTGATTGACGGTGCGGTGAGCCGACGATGGCTTTAACTGCGTGTGAACGTGTGCGGAGTTAATTAACCATCTGATGCCAAAATACGCAAAGATCAGAAGAACAACGTTCACGTCTCTTTTTTCTGCTCCTCTTCCTCGGCAGCAAACGTCTGGAGGCATCGGAGTCGCTGTCGTTTGGTAACGAAGTTTTTAAAGTCTCCTTTCAGTCGAAAGGCTCCTACCCGCTGTTCGGATGTCAGTATCACTTCAGCCTCGAGGACGTTGTCGATGTTCCCGAGTCGCTCGTCTACTTTCCTCTGTTCGAACAGTAAGTGTCCTTCACCGAGACATCCGAACGTACGTTCTGTTTGTCTTTATATAAACTATTTATAGAAATGACATAAACTGTCTTTATATAAACTATAATTCTGGCTCCTCTGAAAGAGTTTGAGTTTAGGAGAGAAACGAAGAAGTTTTGACTGTAGAAGTACTTCATTGTTTCTACTGTTACCCTGCTGACCTTTGGCCCCTACTCTGTAACTGTAACTTTACTGTGTACTCTGTGTTTGTAAGTAACTTTACTGTGTAGTCTGTGTTTGTAAGTAACTTTACTGTGTACTCTGTGTTTGTAAGTAACTTTACTGTGTACTCTGTGTTTGTAAGTAACTTTACTGTGTACTCTGTGTTTGTAAGTAACTTTACTGTGTACTCTGTGTTTGTCAGCATGGCGAAGCGGTACAACATGCGTCTGGTGTTGAAGCAGAGATTCTGTGAGTTCTTTGAAGAAAAAGTGAAGAAGGAGCATCATCGCAGCCTCATGATGAAGATGATGGCTCTCGAGGTAAAAATATTATTCATCAATAACTGATCAGTGGGGAAACACTGACTCTGACAGTAAGGTGTGTGTGTGTGTGTGTGTATATATACACACACACACACAACAAGAGGTTTCTCCAGCTTCTGCGCTGAATGCCAGTGTCAGTGACGACTGCAGTCTCGCAGTTATTCAGCCCTTTTATAGCAAAGTGAGCTTAGTACTTAGAGGAGAACCTTTTTGCTGTCACGACCTGCTGAGAACGTGATGCGCAGCCAGACTCCGGCTTCTGGCGACGTTCCTGAGGAACCTCAGCCCATTCCTGTTGGGCGGCGGACTCCGGGTCGCTGATATTCTGGGTCTGCGTGCTGCAGCCGCCTTCCTCAAAACCCACCAGAAGTTTTCTTTGGGATTCAAGTCAAACCGCTGTGACGGCCACTCTAGAGTCGTCCGGGACTTTTTCTGAGACCGAGCCGTGATGGACTTTAAGGTGAGTCCTGTTGGGAGGTCCAAAGATGTCAAAGTTGACCTCCTCACGGACAGCGGGACGTTTTGTTGTAGGATTTCCTGAAACCCGATTGAATCCGTCCCGCCCTCACACGCTGCAGATCTCTGATGTCAGAGGAGGCGATGCAGCCCGGAGCGTCACCGAGTCACCGCCACGCGTCACCGTAGGCAGGACATTCTTCACAGCGTGTGCTTCATTGTCCCTCCTCCACACAAACCGCTGATCCACAGGCCTGAAAAGTTCCACTGTTGTTTCATCACTCCCAGAGCAGAATCCTAAAACCGCTGTGGTATTTGGATGGTTTGAGCGTAATGGAGCGGACTTTTCTGGTGCCTCTGGGTCAGTCCTGGTTTGCGTCTTGAGTTTGGGCACGGAGACCTTCGGTGTTTAGTATGCGTCTTACAGTGCACCTGCCCCCTCAAGAACCTGGTGGCTACGGTTAATAACGTCAGCCAGAGTTCCTTAACTTTGAACGTCCAAACTCTGCCTCCGGCACGATCTCGGTGAACATGCAGTGCCTTTGCTGCTTTTTGTATCCGTTTCCTTGTTTGTGTGAGGCAGTACTCTCTTCTCTCAACTTTTGGGACAAGTCTCTCGACTTAGCCACGTTTCTGATATGCACTCATGTGACCGTCAACAAACCCCGAGCCTGTCGAGGTGTTGGATGTGCTGTGACTCGAGCACACCTCGTGCAACTATCGAAGCCTTTGATCAGGTGCATCAGGTGCGCTTGAGACAACACTGACTCGTAAATGTGTGCTCTTACGGCGGACTGTGTTCGGGGCCTGAGTGACTGAGAGGCTGCAGTCGTCGGTAAAAAGTGTCAGTTTGTGTGGAATTTGAAGAAACCTCTTTAATATTAATTATGTTGAGCTCTTTTAAATTGTTCTTGTTTGATTTGAATATTGCAAACTGCTGAAAGTTTGTAAATGTTGCCAATAAACCTAATTTGCAATGGGGGTTAAATTATTTTGAGTGCAACTGTATATGTATGTATATATATATATATATATATATATATATATATATGTGTGTGTGTGTACATATATTTATTATTACAGGTTGTTGGTTTAGCCTTGCTGCGGCTGTGGCTGCTGTCTCCCACAATGCACAGGGAGAGGGTCTCGCTGGCCTGGTGCACTGCCAGCACTGTAACGCTGTAGGGGAAACACTGTTATGTGTTTCAACACCCCTAATAGTTACTTTAAGTGTATTTATGGCGTCTTAACATGTTTTTACTGTGTTGTTAACGTGTATTTTTACTGTGTTGTTAATGTGTATTTTTACTGTGTTGTTAACATGTATTTACTGCATTAACGTGTATTTATTGTGTTGTTAACGTGTCTTTCCTGTGTTAACGTGTATTAATGTATTTACTTATTTTCAGCCTTTTCCCTGTGAGGACGGCGGTCGACAGGCGACCGACAGCAGAGAAGAGTACTGCCATGCTAAAGAGCACTGCAGCAGAGCGGAAGTCAAACTACCACTGGTAGGTCTCCTACAGTGTCAGACCGGTTCCTGCTGGTCTTCTTGGATCATGTCAGGTCTAACGTTGTTTTTTTGTTTGTGTGCAGGGCACTCTGAGCAGATCTGAGTGGGAAGCAGCCAGTAAGTTTCTGTAATCTCCAAGTTTCAGTTTAATATAAAGTTTCAGTTTAATATAAAGTTTCAGTTTAATATAAATTTTCAGTTTGATATAAAGTTTCAGTTTAATATAAATTTTCAGTTTAATATAAAGTTTCAGTTTGATATAAAGTTTCAGTTTAATATAAAGTTTCAGTTTAATATAAAGTTTCAGTTTGATATAAAGTTTCAGTTTAATATAAAGTTTCAGTTTGATATAAAGTTTCAGTTTAATATAAAGTTTCAGTTTGATATAAAGTTTCAGTTTGATATAAAGTTTCAGTTTGATATAAAGTTTCAGTTTAATATAAAGTTTCAGTTTGATATAAAGTTTCAGTTTAATATAAAGTTTCAGTTTAATATAAAGTTTCAGTTTGATATAAAGTTTCAGTTTAATATAAAGTTTCAGTTTGATATAAAGTTTCAGTTTAATATAAAGTTTCAGTTTAATATAAAGTTTCAGTTTAATATAAAGTTTCAGTTTGATATAAAGTTTCAGTTTGATATAAAGTTTCAGTTTGATATAAAGTTTCAGTTTGATATAAAGTTTCAGTTTGATATAAAGTTTCAGTTTAATATAAAGTTTCAGTTTGATATAAAGTTTCAGTTTGATATAAAGTTTCAGTTTAATATAAAGTTTCAGTTTAATATAAAGTTTCAGTTTGATATAAAGTTTCAGTTTAATATAAATTTTCAGTTTGATATAAAGTTTCAGTTTGATATAAAGTTTCAGTTTAATATAAAGTTTCAGTTTGATATAAAGTTTCAGTTTAATATAAAGTTTCAGTTTAATCTCCATGTTTCGTGTCTTCAGGTCTGAGGTCTGTTTCTGAAAGAACAGATCCACTTTTGGTGTTTTTCCACTACATGGTACCGGTTCTACTCTCCTCGCCTTTGGTATCAGGTACTTTTCTGGGGGTCGTTTTCTATTAGGAGATAGTATCAGCTCAGTGTAGCTGGTCGTTATAGCGACACCGTGGGACACTCCCACTTTGGGGGGATGATGTTTGATGTTTGTGATGACGCAGGGACATTTCTCTCTGACCAATCAGTGGTCTGCAGTGTTTCACGTCACTTTTAGTACCGCTTAGTACCCAGTTGGATGTTTTTGGAACCTCAAGAGAGCAGGTACGAAAAAGGTGGTACCGGGTACTTTTTCCTAATGGAAAACTAAAAAACCGTGAGCAGGGTCGGGTCGGGTCGGGTCGGGTCGAGTTGAGACGAGACCATGTAGTGGAAAAGCGCCGTTTGTGTCTTCGGCAGCGTTTCGGAGATCTCAGGAAACACGGTTGTAGTTCATGAAGAGTTTGAGAAAAAGATGAGCGATGATAAACGGAGAGACTTTTCGGGGTTAAAAACAGCTGCTGAGTGATGTGGACCGGAGGATGAATGACCTAAACGCGTCTGTCTGTCCTCTGTCTTCCGTCCAGGTATCTACCTGGTGTTTGTCTTCCAGAAGATGTCCTGATGTAGAGAAGAAGCTCTTCCTCTGTGGTTTGTGCTCCCAGCGGCTGTGCGGTGTTTGATTCAGTCATTTTTTGATAAACTCACATTTGTCGGCTTTGATGTTGATATGAAGTAAAGTTGAGATGAAACTGGGTTCTTGTTCTTGTGTCTCTGGCTGCTGTGAGAACGTGTACTGGTGAGCCAAAGGCGAAGCGCTGGCCAACACACGTCCTCCGCCGCTCTCTACGAGCTTATTAGCCGACTCGGAGCGACTCGGAGCGACTCGGCGTAAATCTGGTCTGAAAGGCTTAATGTCGGTTTTTTGGCTGTTTTTTAATTTCATTTTGAAGCATCTGTCTTGAAGAGATCGCTATCAGGACTGGATCTGAATTTTAGGACACATCAGTAGTGGACTCCATCATCACCCCGGGCCGGTCCTCCCGAGGTCCATCAAGTCTCAGGGCGTGTCCCACAGCCAGGTGTGGTTTAGGATGAGCCACCCTGTAAATCCTGACTCATTTTGGAGCTAAGAGTTCCTGCGTTTCAGAGCGGCTTCAGCGTCCTCTGGGTTAGAGTCAAAAAAATTAAAAAATTAAAATAAAATCTCTTAAAATAAAAACTCTTGAAATAAAAGCTCTTGAAATAAAAACTCTTAAAATAAAAGCTCTTGAAATAAAAGCTCTTAAAATAAAAACTCTTAAAATAAAAGCTCTTGAAATAAAAGCTCTTAAAATAAAAACTCTTAAAATAAAAGCTCTTGAAATGAAAGCTCTTAAAATAAAAACTCTTAAAATAAAAGCTCTCAAAGACAGCACGGAAAACGGCGTGAACAGTGAGCGGGTGAGTTCAGGAGCTTTACTGGCCTCTGGAGAACCATCAGAGAGATCCACGGATCAATGCAATGATCTGTTCTACATGTAAAAGACTATGATGTGGAGAAACATCCCATAATAAGTGTTTGAACTGAATTGCGAACCCTGATATAACGCTGCTTGCACATCATCAAATGAAGTAAAAAATCCGTCCTGAAGTTCAACATACGAGGGGATAAAAGAAAAGTGCTGACCTGATAACGTGCAAACAAAATAAACAAATGTCCAACAATCCTAAAAATAACGTAGAACGTTAAGAATGTAAAAATATGTCATCATGTATCTACATCAGCCACGACAGTATTCAACTAATCACAAATAAGATGCGAAATAAAAAGTGAATACATTTAACAAGTGCAACAAATAACCGTGAAACCGGCCCAGGTGTTTATTTACTTATTTATTTGTCATTATTATATTATTATTTATTTTTATTTGTTCAAAGGAAGTTTGTCTGCGGGGAAACTCCACAAAGAAGAAAAATTCATTCATTTTTTTAAAGACAGGAATAAGCTCAGGAAATAATGCTCCTGCTCATACAGAAGTGCTTTATTAAATATTTGAGCGATAACACATTTCTAAAATTTGAAAAAAAAAACAACCAAATATTAGGTGACCAAGTAAATGACCAGTAACCTGCCTTCAGCATACAGAGAGAAACAAAATATCAAAACTAAACTTACTAAATGCATAAATAACTAAAAGACGACTAATTAGTTAAAAAAAACAGAGCAGCATTGTGTGTTAATGTTCTTTTAATTATTACTGAGTCTCTGTTTTATATTTTTACACACTTCATTCTCATTTCTGCTTCTATGATTCTTTATTTTTGGCATCAGGGCAACTGTAACAAGCCACAGTTACAAAATAATGATTATTCATTTCCATTAAATTTTTGTGACAAAGCCACCGAGATTTTTATTTTTATTAATTCATCATTAACTTTTTTTGAAACTTTAAAATATTTCTATAATTTATTGTTTTTTCCTCTTTATTTTTTAAAGTTTATTTTCATTTGTTCACTTGCGAAACTTGTTTTTAAATAAATAATTTCTTTACAGAAAAAAAAATGCAAAAAAACTGAAGCGAGGAAGAAAAAAGCATCAACGTCACAGTTACGCAATGACGCACAGCCGGAAATGTAGTTTTTCTCGAAGCGTGTCGTAGTTGTGGCGGGTAAGTGTCTGCCGTGACGGAGCTTCGCCGTTAAACCGTTAAATTAACGCGACCGGAACACTGCCGATAGGGAGCCTGCAGGACCTGGACCGGAGAGACACAGTCCGGAGCGGGACAGCGGGACAGCGGCGCGGTGGCGCGGTTTGTAGTCCGTCTGTGTACATGCTAACAGCGGCTAGCTAGGTGTTAGCATGCCAACCGGAGGAGAGCAGAGAGCAGCAGCCTGAAGCCGAGCAGGAGCTCCCGGTAACGGCACCAGCAGCCCGAGCCGACGGTGAGGAGCTAACAGCTAACAGACAGGAGCTAACAGCTAATGGACAGGAGCTAACAGCTAACAGACAGGAGCTATCAGCTTACAGACAGGAGCTAACAGTTTACAGACAGGAGCTAACTGCTAACAGACAGGAGCTAACAGCTAACAGTCAGGAGCTAAAAGCCAACAGACAGGAGCTAACAGTTTACAGACAGGAGCTAACTGCTAACAGACAGGAGCTAACAGTTTACAGACAGGAGCGAACAGCTAACAGACAGGAGCGAACAGCTAACAGACAGGAGCTAACAGCTAACAGTCAGGAGCTAAAAGCCAACAGACAGGAGCTAACAGACAGAGGTTAACAGTTAACAGACAGGGGCTAACAGCTAACAGACAGGAGCGAACAGCTAACAGACAGGAGCTAAAAGCCAACAGACAGGAGATAACAGCTAACAGACAGGAGCTAAAAGCCAACAGACAGGAGATAACAGCTAACAGATAGGAGCTAACAAGTCAAGTCAAGTCAGATTTATTTATAGAGCCCATTATCACAAAACATGGTTTGCCTCAGAGGGCTTTACAGAGTACGACATCCCTCTGCCCTTAGACCCTCACATCACCCGAGGAAAAACTCCCCAAAAAGAACCCCTGTAACGGGGAAAAAAAAGAGGAAGAAACCTCAGGAAGAGCGGTAGAGGATAGTGAGGGATCCCTCTTCCAGGACGGACAGACGAGCAATAGATGTCGTAAATAGCAAATGAAATACAATCATGACAAAAAGGAAAGAGAAAGAGAGGGGGGGGGGGGGGAAATTTGGGAAATTGTGAAATTAGTAATTGCTCTCTATGATGATGTTGAGAGAGATGATAACAGTCTCATGCATATGTGAAAGGGAGTTGTCCAAAGGCAAGATCACAGCATCGGCGCAACCAGGACCAGACCACGATCAGGGCGAGCGGGGGGCACAGAGTCAGTACAGCCACAGCACGAGCACAACCAAAGGCAGGGTCGCAGCATCAGCACAGCTATCACCACGGTCAGGCACAGTCAAGGTTACGGCCAAGATCCTGGAAAACTAGGAAACAAGGGAGCAGGAACGCTCCCGAGAGGCAACAGGATTAGCGTAGTGCAGTTCAACAGACCCAGGCTCTGTAATCGCGAGCCCCAGGCAGTGAGAGTACCACATGGCTATCACAGAGCTAAGCTAAGCTTGCACATGGCAATGCAGTAAACAGACATGCATGATTTCTGATGGCGGCATTGAGAGAAGGAAAGGAGCTCAGCATGAGGAGTTAACAGCTAACAGACAGGAGCTCACAGCCAACAGACAGGAGCTAACAGACAGGAGTTAACAGCTAACAGACAGGAGCTCACAGCCAACAGACAGGAGCTAACAGACAGGAGCTCACAGCCAACAGACAGGAGCTAACAGCTAACAGACAGGAGCTAACAGACAGGAGCTCACAGCCAACAGACAGGAGCTAACAGCTAACAGACAGGGGCTAACAGCAGACTCAGATGTTTTCTTGCTGTTGCGATGTTTTTGAAGCCTGATGTTCGGGTTCTCTCTGAGTTTCTGATGGCGTTCGGTTCCTTTAAGCAAGAACCTTCTCGTCAATAAGTCTGACATCATCAGATGATCTGATCAGCTGACTCATGATGTCATATGTGATGATGTCACTGTTTCAGAGGTCATGTGTCTCCACGATGAGCTCGCTCCGCAAACGCCTCAAACTCAGCCCGTCCAAACCACGACCCCCCCTCACCGCCGCCGCCAGGCCAGTCAGCTCCCATGATGCTCTGCTGCTGCCGCCTCCTCCTGCAGGGGGCGGAGCTCAGGAGGAGGAGGAGGAGGAGTACTTGCTGGTGGAGGAGGACACCACCGACTCCAGCCTCATCATCACCATGGGTAACACACACACACATAGAGAGACACACACACACACACACACACACACACACAGACAGACAGACACACACATAGAGAGACACACACACACACACATAGAGAGAGACACACACACACGCGCACAGAGACACACAGACACAGACAGACACACACACACACACACACGTAGAGACACACAAAAGAGACGCTGTGCAGCCAGTAGTAAATCTGTCTGTCTCTGTGTCTCTGTGTGACTTTGTGTCTCTGTGTGTGTGTGTCTCTGTCTCTGTCTCTGGCTCTGTCTGTCTGTCTGTCTGTCTCTGTCCGTCCCTCAGAGGACAGTCAGGTGGAGGTGAAGGCAGCGAGGAGGAGGCCGGTGAGGAAGAGGAGGAGGAAACTGACAGAGGAGGAGGAGAGGGGCGGGGCCTCAGAGAGCGAGGAGGAGGCGGCGGTGGAGATTGACAGGCGTCTCGACCAATCACTGGAGACCAAGTCCAAACAGCACAACCTGACGACCGTCAACGTCCGAAACATCATCCACGTGAGTCCATCAGAGAGGACACAAAATGTTCTTTTAAAGTCTGACTTTTTTAAATAAAGACAGTTGAAATTCAAAATAAAAATATCTACTTTTTAAAAAAATATAAATAAAAACAATTTGTTTCTTACTTTATCATTTAATTTCTTACTTTACATAAACAAACTAAGTATATACAAACATGAATGTATACATTTATATACATATGTATGTATGTTTAAAACTATCTCTAAACTTTATTTAGAAGATATTTTTAAATGTTTATTTGTTTCCTGTTGATTTTTCTTTGATGTTATTTAATCTTTATCGTTTTCTGTTGATACAAAATAAAAGTCCTCTCAGTAGCTGTTTGAAACCATCCCCTCACTCTGTACTCTGTACTCTGTACTCTGTACTCTGTACTCTTTACTCTTTACTCTGTACTCTATACTCTTTACTCTGCACTCTGTACTCTATACTCTTTACTCTGTACTCTTTACTCTGTACTCTATACTCTTTACTCAGTACTCTGTACTCTATATTCTTTACTCTGCACTCTTTACTCTATACTCTGTACTCTATACTCTTTACTCTGTACTCTATACGCTTTACTCTGTACTCTATACTCTTTACTCTGTACTCTGTACTCTTTACTCTATACTCTGTACTCTGTACTCTATACTCTTTACTCTGTACTCTGTACTCTATACTCTTTACTCTATACTCTGTACTCTATACTCTTTACTCTATACTGTGTACTCTGTACTCTGTACTCTATACTCTATACTCTGTACTCTTTACTCTGCACTCTGTACTCTATACTCTTTACTCTGTACTCTTTACTCTGTACTCTATACTCTTTACTCAGTACTCTGTACTCTATATTCTTTACTCTGCACTCTGTACTCTGCACTCTGTACTCTATACTCTTTACTCTGTACTCTGTACTCTTTACTCTATACTCTGTACTCTTTACTCTTTACTCTGTACTCTTTACTCTGCACTCTGTACTCTATACTCTGTACTCTGTACTCTGTACTCTTTACTCTGTACTCTTTACTCTTTACTCTGTACTCTATACTCTTTACTCTGTACTCTTTACTCTGTACTCTATACTCTTTACTCAGTACTCTGTACTCTATATTCTTTACTCTGCACTCTTTACTCTATACTCTTTACTCTTTACTCTGTACTCTTTACTCTATACTCTGTACTCTGTACTCTATACTCTTTACTCTGTACTCTGTACTCTATACTCTTTACTCTATACTCTGTACTCTGTACTCTATACTCTTTACTCTGTACTCTATACGCTTTACTCTGTACTCTATACTCTTTACTCTGTACTCTGTACTCTTTACTCTATACTCTGTACTCTGTACTCTATACTCTTTACTCTGTACTCTGTACTCTATACTCTTTACTCTATACTCTGTACTCTGTACTCTATACTCTTTACTCTATACTGTGTACTCTGTACTCTGTACTCTATACTCTATACTCTGTACTCTGTACTCTGTACTCTATACTCTTTACTCTGTACTCTGTACTCTATACTCTTTACTCTGTACTCTGTACTCTATACTCTATACTCTGTACTCTGTACTCTATACTCTATACTCTGTACTCTGTACTCTGTACTCTATACTCTTTACTCTGTACTCTGTACTCTGTACTCTATACTCTTTACTCTGTACTCTGTACTCTATACTCTGTACTCTGTACTAAATACTGCACTTTGTAGGGAATAACCAAAGAAGATTTTGGACACTACGTTGGAATTTTTTCTCAGAAAATACACGACCCCGTTGCATTGTGGTAGACGGGAGTTGAATGTAGTGTACATCATACGTACGCTCAGATTTGCTGTGCATTGTGGGTATTTTATAGTTACAGCTTCGCAGAGTCGCACTCGAGCTCGTACATGTATCTGTTTAGGATATTCTTCGATGGCGTTGAACGTGTTTTACAGTGTTTGTCGTTTTTTTGTCAGTGTAAAGCCGAACCTTTTTGCTTCTGATGACTTAATTCATCTGTGAAGATCATCTCGCTGAACAAAGCGTGCGCGTCTCTTAAACTCGTGTTCGTCTCACTGATTGTTTTTGGTGATAACCGAAAACCCCGTGAGGTTTTTGACGAGGGGACCGGTGCGATGCTAACCTCCGGTTGGCCGGCAAAAATGCGTCATCTTCAGCGCTCTACGGAGGATTAAATTATCAGCAGAGAATTCGGAAATGGAAAAACACGAAATGGTGAACACACTATAAAGTGCAGTATATCCGTGACGGGACGGTTTCAGATGTCTGTTTTCCAATATTTGTAAATGTTATTCTTTTCTTTTTTGGAGTCCGTCTGTCGTTTCCGTTTGTTTAATCACAGCGAATAAAGTTTTTTTGATGATGTCGCTCACTCTGACCCACAGGAAGTGATCACCAACGAACATGTGGTCGCCATGATGAAGGCCGCCATCAACGAGACCGAGGCCGTCCCTGCGTTTGTGAGTCCCTCCGTCTCACTGTCGACCAATCACAGCGCTCCGGCTGACCCCGTTAACGTGTTAATGAACCCGAGTTTTTTTTTTACTCAGGAGCCGAAAATGACTCGATCCAAGTTCAAAGAAGTCGTGGAGAAAGGAGTGGTGAGACACGCCCATCTGTCTCTCTGTGTCTCTGTCTGTCTCCCTGTCTCTCTCTCTGTCTGTGTCTCTGTCTGTCTGTCTGTGTCTCTGTCTGTCTGTCTCTCTCTCTGTCTGTGTCTCTGTCTGTCTCCCTGTCTCTCTGTCTGTCTCTGTCTGTCTGTCTGTGTCTCTGTCTGTCTGTCTGTCTGTGTCTCTGTCTGTCTGTCTGTCTGTGTCTCTGTCTGTCTGTCTGTCTGTCTGTCTCTGTCTGTCTGTCTGTCTGTCTCTGTCTGTCTGTCTGTGTCTGTCTGTGTCTCTGTCTGTCTCTGTCTCTGTCTGTCTGTCTCTGTCTGTCTCTGTCTGTGTCT
>NC_142192.1:34342579-34352579 GCF_026936395.1 Plectropomus leopardus | reverse complement strand
CTCAAGCCGTGTCACAAAGCTGCTGACCGTTAATGGTCTTCTTCATGACCTCTAATGTAGGCCCACAGTTCAGTTAGGGTCATGTTATCAGAGGCTGCGCCCTCTGCTGTTCATTCCAGTTAGCAGGAAAAAGCTTTTTCCACATGGAGACAGAACCTGTTCCTAAATGTCTGTGTTTAACAAAATAAAAAAAAGTTAAACACCAAAGTAAATCTTATGGGACATTATTTTTCTTTACCAAATATTATAGTAGAACAGCTTTCTCAAGCAGTTTGTGATGCATTTTCATCATTTAGATAGATAGATATTATTTTGAATGTCTTTGGCAAAATTCAAATCTATAATTTTAATCTAGATTAATCTAGATTAACTACAGGATTGCAGTGAGATTAATCTAGATTAAAAAAATTAATCTATGCCCAGCACTAGTTTATACATTGATAATTATATAGACCGTGTGTTTATACATTGATAATTATATAGACCGTGTGTTTATACATTGATAATTATATAGACCGTGTGTTTATACACTGATAATTATATAGACCGTGTGTTTATACACTGATAATTATATAGACCGTGTGTTTATACACTGATAATTATATAGACCGTGTGTTTATACACTGATAATTATATAGACCGTGTGTTTATACACTGATAATTAGTGGTGAACATTTTTCCTTTAAAAATCGCAGAAATTCTTTTAAACAAAAAAAAGTCCAGCTGTGATTTTGAGTCATTAATTGGTGTCTCCGTCTCTCAGCACGTCCAGCTGCTGACTCAGATTCACCTGCTGAGTTCATCAGTGGTCAAACTGCAGAGTGAGGCTGAGACCACCAGACAGTTCCTGGTAACACACACACACACACACACACACACACACACACACACACACACACACATACACATACACACATACATCAGATTGTTATTCTACATAATTATATTGATATATAATAATGTTGATCTCATATCATATCATATATGTATGTATAGAAATATATATATATAAAATGATATATTGAATAATTGAATAAATGGGGATAATTGTTGGTGCGTGTTGCCATGACGACGGTCCTGTGTGTCTCAGTTTGAGTTGGACCTGTTGGCTCAGAGAGGCGAACTGCTGATGTCATCAGGACATCCTGGTTTCTCCAGCGTCTTCAGAGCGTCCAACCTGCGGGGGGCGCTGCAGCTGCTGGACGAGCTGCAGAAGACTCCCATCAGCCACCAGCAGCGGCTCCACCCGCCAGACGCCAGAGGACACAGTGAGCGCCATCTTCATCTTCATCGTTATCATCACTGTTATAAAAGAAAAAAAACAAAAAACAGATGTTCAGAGAGAGTGTGTGTGTGTGTGTGTGTGTGTGTGTGTGTGTGTGTGTGTGTGTGTGTGTGTGTGTGTGTGTGTGTGTGCGTGCAGTGCGTTGTTATCCCGTCCTGCCGGCTGAACTCGCCTGGATCTTTGCCACCCGTCCGGTCTTCCTGTACCCGGAGCTGCTGCCCTGCGCCAGCCTGGACCCAGCTCTGTACTGCCCCCGCAGGACGGCCGCCTTCACTGCAGCTGAGGACTGGTATGCACACACACACGCACACACACAGTGAACACATGCACACACACACACACACACGCAGTGAACACATGCACACACACACGCAGTGAACACACACACACACACAGTGAACACACACACTGTGTTCACTGTCTCTGTATGTGTGTGTGTGTGTGTGTGTGTGTGTGTGTGTGTGTGTGTTCATGTGTGTGTGTGGTCAGCCTGCTGGTCCTCGGCCTCAGGAACATGGAGGGGTCATGTGACCCAGCGAAGCTGGTGTCTCAGTTCCTGCTGAGGAAGACTCTGGTCCAGGTGCGGCGGAGGATCCTGCAGTGCTGCAGACCAGGATCCCCCGACAACATCGTCAAGGTAACGAGCTGACCCCGCCTCCCCGCTACTGTCATGTGAGCGTATGGTGTGAGCGTGTGGTGTGAGCGTGTGGTGTGAGCGTGTGGTGTGAGCGTGTGGTGTGATGAGCGTGTGGTGTGAGCGTGTGGTGTGATGAGCGTGTGGTGTGAGCGTGTGGTGTGAGCGTGTGGTGTGAGCGTGTGGTGTGAGCGTGTGGTGTGAGCGTGTGGTGTGATGAGCGTGTGGTGTGAGCGTGTGGTGTGAGCGTGTGGTGTGATGAGCGTGTGGTGTGAGCGTGCGGCGGGCTCACAGGTGTGTCTCTGTAGGCCTTCAGGTACCAGCGGGTGCTGCGGCCCATGATGTTGGCGTGTCGGCGTGTGGAGCCGTCAGAGCAGCGCCCCCCGGTGGAGAGGGAGGAGGAGGCCATGCCCCTGTGGCTGCTGGTAAAACACACTTCCTGTTGATGTTTTACAATAAAAGGAAACATTTTAGTGAATGAATCAGACAGATTAAACAGGAAAACAGGAAGTGAGGAGTCGACAGGTGACGTTAGAAACAAAATCACTTCTGATGTGACTCTGGCTTTTTCTCTCCCCTCAAGGTTTTTATTTCGGAAACATCTCAAAAACACCTTGAGGAAGTTTCTTAAACTGGATTCTGACTAAAAAGAATCCGGTTTAATTGCAGAGTACGTTAACGATACCATGAAGGAGGAAAACAACATTTAAATAGCACGAGATAAAACTGCAGGAGCGGTTTAGAAATATAAAATGACATTATATAAAGAACATAAAACACAATGTATGTACAAACGTCCACTTTAGGTAAAAGACTAAACTGAGTAGAATTGCTGCTCAAAGGTCAAGGTCACTGTGATCTTGCATGATCTCAGTCGTCTGAACTCGATATCTCCAAAAATCTTTGACGGATTCTTTTTTGGTAGGCAAAGGTAAAGGTTTCTTAAAATTTGGCACAAACATTCACCTTAATGTTTCCACTTAACGATGACTTGATTACACTTTGATGGTCAAGGTCTCCGTAACCTTTTATCTGTCACATTCCTGCAAACCTGATATTTCAAAAACCTCTCGAGGATATTTGATCAAATTTGGCACAAATGTCCACTTGAACTGAACTGATCAGAATTTAGAGGTCAAAGGTCATGGTCACCTCATCTGTGTTGTTCTTGTGAACAAAAGCATATTGATAGAATTTTCCAAATTTGGCACAAGTGTCCACCTGGACGTAACAATGAACAGATTAAATTTTGATGGTCAAAGGTTACTGTGACCTTGCATCCATCTTGTACCGTTGATAGCGATATCTCAAAAACACCTGAAGAGAATTCCTCCAAATTTGGCACAAACGTTCAGTTGGACTTAACTGATGAGACTTTGGTCGTTAATGGCCACGCTGATCTTGCGTCTGTCATATTCTTGTGAGTGCGATTTTTCCAGAAGACCTTCAGGACGTTTAATCATATTTAGCACAAACATTCACCTGGACTGAACTGATTAGATTTTGGATGTTAAAGGTCACGGTGACCTCACAAAACATGTTTTTAACTCAAGACTTCACACTTAAACATTTTTAATTTTCACAAAATTGCCCCCCACAGCGGAGCCTTCCTGTCATTTACCCGACCATCAGGGACTATAACTGCGTTCCTGGCTCCGCCTCCATGGCCCCGCCCTCCTGCAGGTCAGGTGGAGGCCGTCACATGACCCTCAGACACTCCGCCTCCCGCACCTACAGCTTCCCGCCCGGGACCAGGTACCCTCCCCGCCTCCCAAAGCACCTTGACTTCAGACGCATTGGCTTCATGCTGCTGCCCCTCCCCCCGCCTCCCCCTAAACTCTCCCCCCCTCCCCTGGACGGACTGAAGAACTCTCCCCTCCTCCCCCCTCCCTGACGGACAGGTGGACTCCTCCGCTCTCCTTGACAGACTGAAAGTCTCCTCTCCCTCCTCCCCCTCCCTGACCGAGATGTGGACTCCTCCCTTCCTCCCCCTCCTTGACAGACTGAAAGCCTCCTCCCCTTCTCCCCCACCCAGATAGACAGGTGGACTCCTTTCCCCTCCATGAAGGACAGGTGGACTCCTCCCTCCCTCCCTGACAGACAGGTGGACTCCTCCCCTCCCCTGACAGACAGGTGGACTCCTCCCCTCCTCCCCTCCCTGATAGACAGGTGGACTCCTCCCCTCCTCCCCCCTCCCTGAAGTACAGGTGGACTCCTCCCCCTCCCTGATAGACAGGTGGACTCCTTCCCTCCCTGAAGTACAGGTGGACTCCTCCCCTCCTCCCCTCCCTGATAGACAGGTGGACTCCTCCCCCCTCCCTGAAGTACAGGTGGACTCCTCCCCCTCCTCCCCCCTCCCTGATAGACAGGTGGACTCCCCCCCCCTCCCTGAAGTACAGGTGGACTCCTCCCCCCTCCCTGGCGAAGCCCACAGTCCTCCTCGTGTCCTCCTCCGCCGCCTCCTCCTGAGCCGGACCGACACCCCTGCTGACATCATCACCACCTCTGCTATCTCCATGACGACCACAGAGCGAATCAGAAACCACTATCAGACCCTCGCCGGCCTGAGGGGGAGCAGGAGGAGGACACCGTCCACTGGAGTAGTAGCTCCTCCCCCTCCTGGAGGCCCCACCCCATGTCAGGAGGAGGGCAATGATGTCATCAGGATGGAGGAGGAGGAGGAGGAGGAGAGCGAGGTCCTGCTGGCGCTCTCTGAGTCCTCGCCCAGCTCAACAGGAAGTGAGGCTGACCCTGAGGAGGCGGAGTCAGAGAGCAGACAGGAAGTGACCCTGACGCTGTCCAGAGCGGCAGCAGAAGAAGAAGAGTCGGTCCTCCAGCTGCAGGTCAGAGAGAAACCTTGTCTTCCTCTCCTTCCTCTTCCTCTCCTTCGTCTTCCTCTCCTTCGTCTTCCTCTCCTTCGTCTTCCTCTCCTTCCTCTTCCTCTCCTTCCTCTTCCTCTCCTTCGTCTTCCTCTCCTTCCTCTTCCTCTCCTTCGTCTTCCTCTCCTTCCTCTTCCTCTCCTTCGTCTTCCTCTCCTTCCTCTTCCTCTCCTTCGTCTTCCTCTCCTTCCTCTTCCTCTCCTTCCTCTTCCTCTCCTTCGTCTTCCTCTCCTTCCTCTTCCTCTCCTTCGTCTTCCTCTCCTTCCTCTTCCTCTCCTTCGTCTTCCTCTCCTTCGTCTTCCTCTCCTTCCTCTTCCTCTCCTTCCTCTTCCTCTCCTTCGTCTTCCTCTCCTTCCTCTTCCTCTCCTTCGTCTTCCTCTCCTTCCTCTTCCTCTCCTTCGTCTTCCTTCTTTTTCTTTGTTTTCTTCAGATAAGCAGCAAAAACAGATGAAGATCAGTGACAGAAGCACATGGAGGCTGATAAACCAACATGTACTGTATATATGTACTGCAGTACACTGTGTATGCAGTTATAAGTTTCGGGTTAAACGTTGTTACGTGACGGAGCAGAGCTCTCCGGGTTAACCTCCGTCTCTGCTGAGTCTGGCGAATGTCGATTTGTTTTATCTCCGTGGTAACAGTGATATGAGACAGAGGGTCAAAGTTCAGGGAGCAGTATTATGAAGAAGTACTATGTCCTGAGTGTGCTGTACTGCACGCTACAGTGTGTACTTTGTAAGAGCAGCCAGAGTACCTAACGAAGTAAAAGTACTAGAAGTAAAAAGAAACAGTACATAAACAGTCTGTGATTCTGAACGCACCCTCAGTCTTCATTTCTTCTTCCTGCTCTGATTTAATGTACAGATTATAAACCGACATTAAACACTGCCGCTCTGCTCTGGAGTGTGTAACATCAGGAGAGAGTGTGTGTGTGTGTGTGTGTATGTGTGTGTGTGTGTGTGTATGTGTGTGTGTGTGTGTGTGTGTGTGTGTGTGTGTGTGTGTGCAGGAGGAGTCCTCAGACGATGATGATGATCAGAGGGAGAGAGAGGACGAGACGTTTGCTCACCATTATCTGCTCAGAGTGAGTTTTACTACACACACACACACACACACACACACACACACACACACACACACACACACAACTACACACTCAGACACACACGTGACCTGATGTCTCTATACTTGCTGTTTCTTGTATAAATGTGAAACCTAAATGTGAAATGTAAAACCTGTATAAATGTGAATTTCAATGTAAATATCAATATATATCTTACACTCCAACCATTCTTGTATATACTTTAATTCCATGGTTCTGTTTCTTGCACTGTTACACTGTTACTTGTGTTACTTGTTTTGTTTTGCACTGTAAGACTCGTACTTTTTATATTTTATATTTGTATCTTCTATTTTATCTGTTTTCTTTTTCTATATTTATGTTGCACCAACCCACCAGAACAAATTCCTCGTATTGTGTGAACTATACCTGGCAATAAATCTTTTTCTGATTCTGATTCTGATTCTGTTTCTTGTGCAGGTGTGTGATGCGGTGGTGGTGTCCCCAGGTGTCTTGGAGCAGCTGCTGCAGCTGTTGGATCAGTCCTCGGCAGCGGGGTCCTCAGGGGCCCCAGCAGAGGTCCTGTATGATGAGCTGAAGCGCGTGCTGCGGCCGTGGCCTCAGCTGCTCAGAGACTTCGCCGCCTTCCTGAGCCGACGCCAGGCGCGCCGCTGCGGGCTGGTGGGTGACCTCACAGTGACCTCACTCTGACCTCACAGTGACATCACTCTGACCTCACAGTGACATCACTCTGACCTCACAGTGACCTCACTCTGACCTCACAGTGACCTCTCTTCTTCTGTGGTGTCTCTGTTAGCTGGTGGAGCAGCAGCTGTTTGAACGCAGCCGGAGGTTTCTACGGCGACTCGGGCGGAGTCTGGGGGAAGGCTCCTCCCCCTACCAGCAGGTCGTGTCGGTGCTGCAGGGAAGCTCCGCCCCCTCACCTGAGCACATGGAGCAGGTAGACGATGACATCATCTCTGTTATTATTGATTGAAAAACGAAAAAACCAAAATGACCTAAAAAATAAGAAAAGTCTCAGTATAATAATAAGTATATGTAACAGTAAGTATAATAATTCATTAAAATGTGTTTAGTTATGTCTCGAGTGAAGCTGAGTGAACATTTTTCCTGAACTGACAAGAACTATTGATAAATAACTGATAATAAATACAATAATCAATAAAATACTCTGAGCTGCTCTGTCTCTCTCAGGTCTCCGCTCTGCTCAGTAGCCACGCCCACCTGCAGCAGGAATTCTGGGACTTCTTCCAGCAGCTTCACGGGCAGCCGTCGCCCATAGCAACCAGCTCAGAGACTACGGAGACGGACCGCGCTATCCAGAATCCTCCAGACAGGAACAGGAAGAGAACGCAGCGAGCCGTCTGTGCCAAAAACATCTCCAGGAGCTCCAACGGAGAGAAAGTCGTCATCTGGACACGGTGACAACACACACACACACACACACACACACACACTGAGACACACTGAGACACACACACACACACACACACACACACACGTCCTCTCCGTCTCCGTCACTCTGATCCGTCGGCAGAAAACACAAACTTTTATTTTGTCGTCTCCTAAAGTTTCCTGTTGTCCTCTCTCAGCGAGGCGGACCGTGCCATCCTGACCGCCTGTCAGCAGCGGGGAGCCAATCAGAGGACCTTCAGACAAGTCTCCACCCAGCTGGGAAACAAGACCGCCCACCAGGTGAGAGGGGGCGGGGCCTCAGGACGCACTCCGCTCCTCTTCTTCTTCTGCAGGTTTTAAAGCTTCTGTTTCCTGCAGGTGAGCTGCCGCTTCCACGACCTCATGACCCTCTTCCACTCCGCCTTCCAGAAGGGACAGCCAATCAGCAGGCAGGACGCCGCCCGGGACTGATCAGCCAATCAGAGAGGAGATGTGAACCAGATATGACAGAATTAAAACAAACAGCTGACAGAACCACAACGCTGATCTGAAGGTTCTCCAGAGAGTCAGTAACAGTTTTCCAGAGGCACAGAAAGAGTTCTAGAGGTCTCCAGAAGATTGTAAGGGGTTCTTCCAGAGGATCCACAGTCTTAGACCTGTGTTTGTTCCAGAACCAGATGAAGACGTTCTGCGTTCAAACACGGTTCTAGATACTCAGGGTTGGTGTCAGTGATCCAGCAGGACTCAGTGGAAGGGTTCTAACATGAACTCCTGAGAATGACTTAAAAATGTCTTTCAGGTGTGTTGATGGAGTGTGTTCAGTGGTTCTAACGTTTGAAGAAAAGATCCTACAAACTTGAAGTCAGAACAAAGACTGAATGTTCTCATCTGAACTACTACGAAACTTATTTTACTCATTGCACAGATCGTCAGACAGGACTGAAGAACGTGCTCCGTGTTCCTCTCTATGTCACTGATCTGAAGAATGTTCCACTGATGTTCTGCTGTTCACAGCAACTGTTCTGGACTACAGCAGCTCGTCCAGCAGGACTCAGTGGAACGGTTCTATCATGACCGTGAATGAACTCTGAAGTCCTGAGAACATGTTCAGTGGTTCTGACGTTCTTCAGGTGTTTGATTCTATAAACTCACGACAAGAACTGAACTTTGACATGAGATCAGCAGACAGAACCACAAAACTGTCTGTTTGAAGGAACCAGCTGGAGTGTTCTTGACCAATCAGATCGTTCCACCGTCTTTATTTATATTTAATGATTATTTATTTTTAATTTATCTCTTCTGACCTCACAGAGGCCCCGCCCACTCTGAGGTCAGCAGGCGGAGCCAAGAAGGAAACACAAATACCTGTCGCAACATTTCAACTCGTTCTCTCACGTTCTTTCTTTGGTTCTTATAGTTTTTATACTCTATTTCTTTTAATTAACTCTTTGTCTGCTGAAACTTCAGATTCACTTTTAAGTTTACGAGTTCCACACGTTCCACCTGCTGAGCAGCAGAACCAGGAAGAATCAGTACCACACTGGTTCTGGTTCTGGTTCTTGTCTTCAAGGAGTTTCTGGGTTTAAACGGCGTCTCGGCGAGAACTGAACCACTTTGTTTCCTCATTAGATTTCTTTAGATTTCAGCAGAAACAAACCAACAAACAAACATGTTTCAGGAACACAAACGTCCTGTTTAACCCTTTGAAACCCACGAAATCTGACGTGATTCAGAAGGTTAAAGAGGCCCGAGCGCTGGCTGAGCCCTGAGGAGGCTCCGAACACAGATTCATCTCTGCCGAGACGTGAAACACGGCGTTTTCTTCTTCAGTCTCTGCGTTTCCTCTCCCTCCTTCTGTCTTCTTTTTCAGCTCATTTTTCTTGTCGCCTTTTATTCATTCTTGCAGTTTTCAGGAGATTTCTTTCTAAGTTGCTCATTAATTTTTTGCCTCGTTTTCTAAATAAATCAAACCGGTTTCAGAGAGTTAAATACTAAGAAAAGTGCCGTGAGGTTTAAAAGGGAATTTAACTTTAATTTAACTCCTTCAGTTTAACTCTGAGACTGAAAATTCTGCTGATCGAGCGTTTCTGAGAGCTTTCCTCTCCCATGATGCACCGGGGTCAAAGCGCCTGATTCCCATGATTCCTAGCGGCCTTGTGTGTGCGTGTTGTGTGCCGTTCATATCTGTGAAGGTTTTATTCATACTGAATCTGCCTGAATGAACGAAGGTCAGCGGCTTCAATAAAACTTTTTTACGTCATTTTCAAAACATTCCTCAGATTTTTTTAGTCTTTATTTATAATCGAAAAAAAATGATGAATTTAACAGCATAAAGTTCAGTATCATCTGAATTTATTCAGTTTGGTACAAAAACATCCTTCGTAACTTCAAGCAGAGTTTGGGCTGCTTTCACCAGTTCATACTAGGGACTGTTGGTTATTTATTAGAGGGAAGGGAGTGGTGCACAAAGGGGGAGGCGTGTTGAATAAACCTTACAGCACCTTTTTTATTTTGGCTTTAGAGGAGGGAAATACAACTTTAAACGGCTGTTTATATTTAATTTACCACAGATTTTTATAGAAAACACAAAAGCAGGTTTTCTTTCAAAACAAACAAACAAAAAGTCTATTTTGTTTTTTCTACATTTTTGTCTTTAAAATTTTTGGCCACCTTGTTCTCTTGAAACATTTTATTCTTTTGGTCGATAATTTATTTTTCTTTGAAAA
>NC_142192.1:34322579-34337579 GCF_026936395.1 Plectropomus leopardus | reverse complement strand
TGATGTGTGTGTGTGTGTGTGTGTGTGTGTGTGTGTGTGTGTGTTTCAGGAGGGACGGTCAGTCCTTGAAGAGATTTCTAGACGATTACTTTGCAGATCGACTGAAGCGTTACATTAAATCTGAACCTGTACCTGAGAGAAACACTGCTGCTGTCAAGGTGAGACACCTTTGTTATTATTAATGTTTTTATTAATATTCCTGTTTATCAAAGAGGACAGTCTGAGCCGGGCCTAACTTTAAGCTTTATCAAAGAGGAAGTCTGAGCCGGGCCTAACTTTAAGCTTTATCAAAGAGGACAGTCTGAGCCGGCCCTAACTTTAAGCTTTATCAAAGAGGAAGTCTGAGCCGGCCCTAACTTTAAGCTTTATCAAAGAGGACAGTCTGAGCCGGGCCTAACTTTAAGCTTTATCAAAGAGGACAGTCTGAGCCGGGCCTAACTTTAAGCTTTATCAAAGAGGACAGTCTGAGCCGGGCCTAACAACTACTCTTAAATGTGGACTAAAACTAGAAGATGGTTGAGCGGAATACTTCGGGACTCTCCTCTCTTCTGATTGGCTCACAGAGCTGCAGGTCCTCAGAGGAGGGTGTGTACAGGTGGACCGTCTTGTCTATGACCTGTGACCCGGGACCTGTGGTGTGTCTCTGCAGGTGGTTGTTGCTGAGTCTTTTGACGCGGTGGTCAATGATCCAGAGAAAGACGTCCTGATCCAGTTTTACTCTCCGTCCTGTTCACACTGCAAGAAACTGGAGCCGGTCTACAGAGAGCTGGCTGAAAGGGTACACATCTTCACCATCATTATCGTCTTCATCAGCAGCTAGTGGACACACTGTCCCTGTAGGATGTATGTCCCATCAACCCCTCTGTTTCCTGTCCAGCAATGTCTGGGCGTGTCTCCCGCGGTGCTGTCCTCTGCTGTCGGTGGAACAGTCCGAGGCTGGAGTGAAGCGTCCTGTGTTCATTGGACACTTTACATGTCCACATGTCAACACGTCCATCCGTCTTTCATCTCATCAGTCTGTTTTTATTCATTCAGCTAAATGTCCAACACGTCCTCAGAGCTGTCCTCAACAGACTTTTACATTTACTCTCATTTTCATTGTCTTAATATTTTTTAAATCTAATGAAAGTCTGTCTGTTTGTCTCTCTGTCCGTCTGTCTCCGTGTCTCACTGTTAGATGTACTCTGATCCAAAAATGGTCATTGCCAAGATGAACGCTGCTGATAACGACGTCCCGCTGGGATACGACGTCCAGGGGTGAGACAGCAGCTCCCATCAGAGGGACATCAACTTTAAACTGGTGCTGATGACGTGTGTCCTCACGCCTCTGTCTCTCTGTCCCTGTCTCTCTCTCTCTGTCTCTCTGTCTCTGTCTCTGTCTCTGTGTCTGTGTCTCTGTCTCTGTCTCTCTGTCCCTGTCCCGGTCTCTGTCTCTGTCTCTGTCTCTGTCTCTCTGTCTCTGTCTCTGTCTTTCTGTCTCTGTCTTTCTGTCTCTGTGTCTCTGTGTCTGTCTCTCTGCAGGTATCCCACCATATATTTTGCTCCAGTGGGCAGAAAAGACGAACCAATAAGATACGAGGTAAACACACACACACACACACACACACACACACACACACAGACAGACAGACAAACACACACACACACACACACACACACACACACACACACACACACACACACAGACAGACAGACAAACACACACACACACATACACACAGACACACACACACACACAGACAAACAAACACACACACACAGACAAACAAACACACACACAGAAGCTCATCGTTAAAAATCCACACTTCATTGTCTCTGTTTCATTATATATGTGTCCTCTGTGTGTCCTCTGTGTGTCCTCTGTGTGTCCTCAGGGGGGACGAGAGCTCAAAGACTTCCTGAAGTTTCTTAGGACGAAGGCGGGTCACAGTCTGGTGACCAAGGACGAACTCTGACAGACGTGGACCAATCAGAGTCCACCGTCAGCATGATGTCATACATGACATCACCAAACTGCCTGCTGAGTCATTTTTTTCATGTATTTATTTATTTATTTATTTATTTTCAAGGGGGTGGGGGGGTTGGACTGAGGGGGCAGGTCACTGTTCACCATGATTTTTTTGGAGGCTGTTGAAGGCATTCAGTGAGTCAGCGAGCGAGTCAGTGATTCAGTGAGTCAGCGAGTCAGCGAGTCAGCGATTCAGTGAGTCAGTGAGTCAGCGAGTCAGCGATTCAGCGATTCAGTGAGTCAGTGAGTCAGCGAGTCAGCGATTCAGTGAGTCAGTGAGTCAGTGAGTCAGCGAGTCAGCGATTCAGTGAGTCAGCGAGTCAGCAATTCAGTGAGTCAGTGAGTCAACGAGCGAGTCAGTGAGTCAGCGAGTCAGCGATTCAGTGAGTCAGTGATTCAGTGAGTCAACGAGCGAGTCAGCGAGTCAGTGAGTCAGCGAGTCAGCGATTCAGTGAGTCAGCGATTCAGCGAGTCAGCGATTCAGTGAGTCAGTGAGCGAGTCAGTGATTCAGTGAGTCAGCGATTCAGTGAGTCAGCGAGTCAGCGATTCAGTGAGTCAGTGAGTCAGCGAGTCAGTGAGTCAGCGAGCGAGTCAGTGAGTCAGCGAGTCAGCGATTCAGTGAGTCAGCGATTCAGTGAGTCAACGAGCGAGTCAGTGATTCAGCGAGTCAGCGAGTCAGCGATTCAGTGAGTCAGTGATTCAGTGAGTCAACGAGCGAGTCAGCGATTCAGTGAGTCAGCGAGTCAGCGATTCAGTGAGTCAGCGATTCAGTGAGTCAGCGAGTCAGCGAGTCAGCGATTCAGCGAGTCAGTGAGTCAGTGAGTCAGCGAGCGAGTCAGTGAATCAGCAAGTCAGCGAGTCAGCGATTCAGTGAATCAGCGAGTCAGCGAGTGAGTCAGTGATTCAGCGAGTCAGTGATTCAGTGAGTCAGCGAGTCAGTGATTCAGTGAGTCAGCGAGTCAGTGATTCAGTGAGTCAGCGAGTCAGTGAGTCAGCGATTCAGCGAGTCAGTGAGTCAGCGAGTCAGTGAGTCAGCGAGTCAGTGATTCAGTGAGTCAGTGAGCGAGTCAGTGAGTCAGTGAGTCAGCGAGTCAGCGATTCAGTGAGTCAGCGATTCAGTGAGTCAGTGAGTCAGCGAGTCAGCGATTCAGCGATTCAGTGAGTCAGTGAGTCAGCGAGTCAGCGATTCAGTGAGTCAGTGAGTCAACGAGCGAGTCAGTGAGTCAGCGAGTCAGCAATTCAGTGAGTCAGTGAGTCAGCGATTCAGCGAGTCAGCGATTCAGTGAGTCAGCGAGTGAGTCAGTGATTCAGTGAGTCAGCGATTCAGTGAGTCAGCGAGTCAGTGATTCAGTAAGTCAGCGAGTCAGCGATTCAGTGAGTCAGCGATTCAGCGAGTCAGTGAGTCAGTGATTCAGTGAGTCAGCGAGCGAGTCAGTGAGTCAGTGAATCAGCAAGTCAGCGATTCAGTGAGTCAGTGAGTGAGTCAGTGAGTCAGCGAGTCAGCGATTCAGTGAGTCAGTGATTCAGCGAGTCAGCGATTCAGTGAGTCAGTGAGTCAGCGATTCAGTGAGTCAACGAGCGAGTCAGTGATTCAGCGAGTCAGCGATTCAGTGAGTCAGTGATTCAGTGAGTCAGTGAGTCAACGAGCGAGTCAGTGATTCAGCGAGTCAGTGATTCAGTGAGTCAGCGATTCAGTGAGTCAGCGAGTCAGTGAGTCAGTGAGTCAGCGATTCAGTGAGTCAGCGAGTCAGCGATTCAGCGAGTCAGTGAGTCAGTGAGTCAACGAGCGAGTCAGTGATTCAGCGAGTCAGCGATTCAGTGAGTCAGTGATTCAGTGAGTCAACGAGCGAGTCAGCGATTCAGCGAGTCAGCGATTCAGTGAGTCAGCGAGTCAGTGATTCAGTGAGTCAGCGAGTCAGTGATTCAGTGAGTCAGCGAGTCAGTGAGTCAGCGATTCAGCGAATCAGTGAGTCAGCGAGTCAGTGAGTCAGCGAGTCAGTGATTCAGTGAGTCAGTGAGCAAGTCAGTGATTCAGTGAGTCAGCGATTCAGTGAGTCAGTGAGCGAGTCAGTGATTCAGTGAGTCAGCGAGTCAGCGATTCAGTGAGCGAGTCAGCGAGCGAATCAGTGATTCAGTGAGTCAGTGAGTGAGTCAGCTAGCGAGTCAGTGAGTGAGTCAATGAGCGAGTCAGCAAGTGATTCAGTGAGTCAGCGAGTGAGTCAGTAAGTCAGTGAGCGAGTCAGTGAGTCAGCGAGCGAGTCAGCAAGTGAGTTAGTGAGTGAGTCAGTGAGTGAGTCAATGAGCGAGTCAGCAAGTGAGTCAGCGAGTCAGCGATTCAGTGAGCGAGTCAGTGATTCAGTGAGTCAGCGATTCAGTGAGCGAGTCAGCGATTCAGTGAGCGAGTCAGCGAGCGAGTCAGTGATTCAGTGAGTCAGTGAGTGAGTCAGCCAGCGAGTCAGTGAGTGAGTCAATGAGCGAGTCAGCAAGTGATTCAGTGAGTCAGCGAGTGAGTCAGTAAGTCAGTGAGCGAGTCAGTGAGTGAGTCAGCTAGCGAGTCAGTGAGTGAGTCAATGAGCGAGTCAGCAAGTGATTCAGTGAGTCAGCGAGTGAGTCAGTAAGTGAGTTAGTGAGTGAGTCAGTGAGTGAGTCAATGAGCGAGTGAGTCAGTGAGCGAGTCAGTGAGTCAGCGAGCGAGTCAGCAAGTGAGTTAGTGAGTGAGTCAGTGAGTGAGTCAGTGAGCGAGTCAGTGAACGAGTCAGTGAACGAGTCAGTGAGCGAGTCAGTGAGTCAGCGAGTCAGTGAGCGAGTCAGTGAGTTAGTGGGTCAGTGAGTGAGTCAGTAAGTCAGCGAGTGAGTCAATGAGTGAGTCAGCGAGTGAGTCAGCGAGTGAGTCAATGAGCGAGTGAGTCAGTGAGCAAGTTAGTGAGTCAGCAAGTCAGTGAGTGAGTCAATGAGTGAGTGAGTCAGCAAGTCAGCTAGTGAGTCAATGAGTGAGTCAGCAAGTGAGTCAGTGAGTGAGTCAATGAGCGAGTGAGTCAGTGAGCGAGTTAGTGAGTCAGCAAGTCAATGAGTGAGTGAGTCAGTGAGCGAGTTAGTCAGTGAGCAAGTCAACAAGTCAGGGAGCGAGTCAGTAAGTCAGTGAGTGAGTCAATGAGTGAGTGAGTCAGCAAGTCAGCGAGTGAGTCAGCAAGTGAGTCAGTGAGTCAATGAGCGAGTGAGTCAGTGAGCGAGTTAGTGAGTCAGCAAGTCAATGAGTGAGTGAGTCAGTGAGCGAGTTAGTCAGTGAGCGAGTCTGCAGCAGAAGAGCGTGTGAGTGCTCTGGCCTGAACGCTGAGGTCAGTTTGGCTGTTTTACTTTGGAAAGCTTGAGGAGGAAATGACTGTTTTTGTCTGATTGATTCTTCTGTCGATCGAATTCTTTGATTAGTTTTTAACATGAGCTGATCCTCTGAAACAACATCTGAAAGGATGCTTTTACTTTGGTAGGAAAAGTTCAAAAACTTTTATTTAAAAATTTGTTGGGCCAACTTCCTGTCACTGCTCTCTATCGCCCACGGCAACGAGGAAATTCTTTTTTTTTTATTGTTTGTATTTATTTTATACAAAAAGAAGGATTTGTTGATTTAACCGTCTGTGCTTTGCGTTAGTAGATGACAGATTCTTTTCTGATTGATTGATTGATTGAAGGCGGAGCCTCTTGTGATCAGTCAGACTGAGTGAGGAGGAGTTTTAATAAAACTGTCTGAATTCACCGTGAGAGAATTTCTGTCTCATTTTAGTCTCTTGTCTTCTTCCTGTTGTGATAACTGTGTGTGTGTTGATGCATGTGTCCTAAATGTAGTCCAGATTGTGTATTTGAGTGTAATCAGTGAATTTGCAGCTCAGCTCCTACAATAAGTCTAAAATACACTGTGGAAACTAAATAGTTACATTCAGACTGTTCAGGTCCAAAAATGCTCCATTGAAACCCATTCAAACTGACATTTTTGATCCCACAGCCATCAGAGCAGAAAAACAGGACTTGTATTATTTCTGGGTGTCATTCTGGGCTTTTGACTCTGAATTTGTCATTTTGACTATTTTCCACCTGATGAGGTCATTTTGACCATATTTGGCATATGGAGGAAATACATGCTATTTCCACTAGGTGACCTGTCACAGTCAATGTAGCTGCTGATCACTGACATATCCCAGACTGTCAGCAGCTACACTCACACACTGACATATCCCAGACTGTCAGCAGCTACACTCACACACTGACATATCCCAGACTGTCAGCAGCTACACTCACACACTGACATATCCCAGACTGTCAGCAGCTACACTCACACACTGACATATCCCAGACTGTCAGCAGCTACACTCACACACTGACATATCCCAGACTGTCAGCAGCTACACTCACACACTGACATATCCCAGACTGTCAGCAGCTCAAAATCTAAAAACATAGAGGCATCATGACAGAAAACTGGCATTTAAGGGTTAAAACTCTGAAAGTGAATGGACATTTGATATTTATGATTATTTATGATGTTGGTCAGAAAATGATATGATCAATAAAAGTAGAAAATAATATTAATGCATAACTTTTTAAAAATCTTTATTTTATAAAAGTGCATTTTGTGCACAGAGCAATATGAGTGTGCGATGTTAAAGTGAGCTAAATAAATAAATAAATAAATAAATAAAAATGTCATAATGAGAATCAATAATTCTGAATAAATCCGTCAGTAAAGCTGGTTTGAGCTGTTCAGACTGTTAGCGTTCAAGTCCGCTTTCGATTGTTTTTATAACAATAATAATAATAATAATAATAATAAAAACTACAGGAAGCAGTGAGGGCCATATCACCTTTATGACTTTCTCATTGGTGCCACTCAAATATTTGATCTGAGGGGTTTTTAATAAACTATGAATTCATGATAATTAATGATATTAGTTTGTACACTGATGACGCATAGGACACACTCTTTATTTTTACACATTTTACTGACTCAGCATGTTATACATATTTTGTATTGTTAAATATTTTATACACGAGTGAAATTCATAACAATAATAATATTATTGTTATGAATATTTCAAAAAGAATAATAAAAAATACTTTTAAGAGTTAAAAAAAACACTTTCTGAATAATTATAATACTATATAATAAATGGAATGAATGTAAAATTAATATAGAGCTTGATGAATACATAATAAATACAATGATACTTTTGACTGAATATCAATCAATGAATTCACACACACACACACACACACACATATATATGTGTGTGTGTGTGTGTGTGTGTGAATTTAAAGCGTGTTAATTTGACCGTAAACTGACTGTGGCTGGTTTTCTCCTTTAAAGGCAGAGCCTCTTTAACCGGCTCAGTGATTCTATTGGCTGAGGCTCCTGTCAGTCACCGTGATCCCTCAGCTGATTGGTCGGGTCTTCGGTAGCTTTGCCGCCCCTGCCGCTGGCCCCTCCTTCTCCTCGTGCCTCCAGAACCTTCCAGTCCGGAGCTGAGCTGCACGCGCCGCCAACATGATGGGCCAGCAGGTTTTAGTACTCAGTAAGTACCCGAAAATACTCCCGAGTAACCTTAAACCGTCCGCAGGAACACGGAGCCCGCCGGCACCGGGGCTCTGTCCGGTACGGGGCTGTGCCGGTACCGGGGCCCGGCGTCGACACAAAGCGGATCCCGGCTGCTGACAGCGGCGGGGCGCGTGCTCCTCGCCGGGCTAACGATGCTAACGTCGTTAGCCCGTGTGTTGTGGTGATGCTAGGCTAACCGAGGCTAACATCTGCGCGTTACTCAGCATGGAAACAAGCGTTAGCTCGCTAGCAGGCTAACGGCATCATGTGTTTCATGCTAACGGGTTAGCACCGGAGCTTTCCCGTCACCGCGGTGATTTTAAAGAATAAATTCGTTAAACACTTCGCGTTAAGTCCGGGAATGTGGCCGGAAGTGACTCCGCAGTTTTTCTGAATGTAACGGACTGGATGTTAGCTGCTAACGGTAGCTCATGTATGCTAACTGCAGCGCAGCGGATTACGAGTCGGCAGTTTGAGTCTTTGTTGAGGCAGCAGACAGACACACCCTGACCGATCGATCACTTATCGATTATATGTGATGCTGATGACGTATCGAGGACGGTTATCGGTGATCATGAGAACCGTCATTTGTTCAGGTGCAATTCGTTTTTAAAACTGCTGATTTTCAGTTTTCTTATTTAAACTTTCAGCACATTCAGTCTGTAATTAAAGTGGTAACTATCATAATAAAGTCAACATCATGAAACTACTGCAGACAGATAAAATAAAAGAGAACAGTCGGGAGTACTCGGGTTTTCCGTATTAGAGATAAAGTTGTATATATTGTCTGATTAATAACAGTGTCGGTCATTCTTTAATTACATTACATCAGTTGTAGTTCTGAGTGGTATATTAGGGATGTGTTAGAATTTATTTTCTCTGGATGTAAATTTAGCTGAATAACGGGCATTTTGACTCCGGCTTCTGGCGGCGTTCCTGAGGAACCTCAGCCCATTCCTGTTGGGCGGCGGACTCCGGGTCGCTGATATTCTGGGTCTGCGTGCTGCAGCCGCCTTCCTCAAAACCCACCAGAAGTTTTCTTTGGGATTCAAGTCAAACCGCTGTGACGGCCACTCTAGAGTCGTCCGGGACTTTTTCTGAGACCGAGCCGTGATGGACTTTAAGGTGAGTCCTGTTGGGAGGTCCAAAGATGTCAAAGTTGACCTCCTCACGGACAGCGGGACGTTTTGTTGTAGGATTTCCTGAAACCCGATTGAATCCGTCCCGCCCTCACACGCTGCAGATCTCTGATGTCAGAGGAGGCGATGCAGCCCGGAGCGTCACCGAGTCACCGCCACGCGTCACCGTAGGCAGGACGTTCTTCACAGCGTGTGCTTCATTGTCCCTCTGCATTCTGCAACTAATGAAGCCTTTGATTCGTTGCATCAGGTGTGCTTGAGACAACACCTGATTCGCAGATTTGTGCTCTTACGACAGATTTTATTCAGGGGTGAGTCATTTGCAATGAGGATTGAATCATTTTGAGAGCAGCTATATATATTTAAATTAAATCTAAAATACCACCTTTTATGAAAATGCCTGACTCCTTCGTCATAAATGACCAACTGTCCCTATCTCTAACCACACAGGGAGGCCGGCACGGCGACTCGGAGCACGCTCAGAACGCCGAGTCCGGTTAAAGTCAGATCGAGGTGTTAACATGACAGAGGAAATCCACTTCCTGTCACATGATCTGGCCGTGTTAGTGCGACTTCTGATTTCAGTCTGATGAACATGTTTACAGGATTTTAACAGCCTAGTTTGTGTCACACCGAAACAAAAATTTATAACCAAATACAAAAAATATAAATTCATTCCTAAAATCATTGTATCTATACGACATTACAGCATTCAAATGTAGCTGCTCCTCACTGACCGCTGCTCCTCACTGACCGCTGCTCCTCACTGACCGCTGCTCCTCACTGACCGCCGCTCCTCACTGACCGCTGCTCCTCACTGACCGCTGCTCCTCACTGACCGCTGCTCCTCACTGACCGCTGCTCCTCACTGACCGACGCTCCTCACTGACCGCTGCTCCTCACTGACCGCTGCTCCTCACTGACCGATGCTCCTCACTGACCGCTGCTCCTCACTGGCCGACGCTCCTCACTGACCGCTGCTCCTCACTGACCGACGCTCCTCACTGACCGCTGCTCCTCACTGACCGACGCTCCTCACTGACCGCTGCTCCTCACTGACCGCTGCTCCTCACTGACCGCTGCTCCTCACTGACCGCTGCTCCTCACTGGCCGACGCTCCTCACTGACCGCTGCTCCTCACTGACCGACGCTCCTCACTGACCGCTGCTCCTCACTGACCGCTGCTCCTCACTGGCCGCCGCTCCTCACTGACCGCTGCTCCTCACTGACCGCTGCTCCTCACTGACCGCTGCTCCTCACTCACCGACGCTCCTCACTGACCGCTGCTCCTCTGCTGAGCAGTCAGTTAGTGTGTATTTGTAATATGTGATGCTCTGTCATCACTAATCCGTGTGTGTGTGTGTGTGTGTGTTTGTGTTTTCTCTGCAGACCAGAACATTAAGAGAGAGTCGGGACGGAAAGTCCAGACAGGAAACATCAATGCTGCAAAGGTCAGTGTGTCAGGGCTCAACCTGAGGGTCGGGACCCCCGGTGGGGTCACACTCTCACACTGTTCAGTTCATTGAAGGATTCGCAGTTTGTAATTCAAACATGAAATATTCCTGAACATTTCCTCTGTGTGTGGACGCATGAAGGAGTAGTACTGTACACAAGGGCTGGGCGATAAAACGATAACAATATCAATTGCGATATAACTTTTCCGTTTGACAGACCACATGAACAGCCAATGATAATAAGAATAGCGCCACGGAGAACCAAATGCAGTGAAGGACTTTGACTGTCGAACAGCTGAGTGTTTGACAGCCACAGCACTCAAACAGCCACATCTGCAGAGGTGAAAGTGACTTCTTTAGACTCTACAGACGACTTTGTGTTAGTTTCAGCTTTAATCAGACTTTGGATGAATTATTTAGAAACACCAGGACGCATCGCTCCGTGTCTCATCCGGCCAGCGCTGAGCTCTCATTATTATTACCAGGGGCAGATGTAATGTTTTGGGGGCCCGGGGCCACAAGCACATGAGCTTATTTTCAGCCTTTCTCTAACTGTGAATGTCGGCAGGCTGTTGGCAGCTTTAGGAGAAGTAGGCCGACTCAAAAGTTTTTAATTCCTGAGTAAAATGATTAACAGCACAGAAGTTTGACAGAAGCTGAAGTCAGAGTCCTGCAGTCAGGAGAGGTTGGCCTATTATCAGCACAATGTGCTTCAATTTACCTGAAGTTTGTTTCAGATGGAGCTTTTCATTTTTATATAATGCTGGAAAGTTTAATCAATAATAATAAATCATATGTTTATTACACTCCAACACACCATGGTCACATGACACTGTGTCAGTGAACTATGAGGACAAAAAACAAACCACAAGAAAAGCAAAATAATCGTAATCAAAGTAAAATGTTCGATTAATTGTGATATTGATATCAGGTATGAGGCTCGGACCTTTGCTGGGAGGACATTTTAGTACCTGGACCTCTGTGAGTTTTAGTAGAATAGGTCCTCCAGCTGGTGATGCTGTTCTACAGTATATTTGTCATGTTCAATATCTGACAGAAAATACATATTTAACCTAAATGAACCTGATGATATCTTCATATCTCACTGAGGAGTCAAAGGAACCTTTAAGCTCCACAGAAACACTGATTTGATGGATATCGTGATAAATATCGATATGAAAAAACATATTGTGATTAGACTTTTTTCCATATCGCCCAGCCCTAATGTGACACACACACACACACACACAGAAACATCTGATTCCTGATGACGCTGAAAAAAAAGCGTGTTTGTTCATCTGTGAAACAAAAAACATTGTTTAGATTTCAACCCATTCTGCTGATGTGATGCATCCACACAGTCCATAATAACACTGTGTGTGTGTGTGTGTGTGTGTGTGTGTGTGTGTGTGTGTGTGTGTGTGTCAGACCATTGCAGATGTGATCAGGACCTGCCTCGGGCCTCGGGCCATGATGAAGGTGAGTCCAGTGAGAGACAAACGTTCAGTTAGATTATTTTTGCTGCTCGACAGATTCTGGATTATTGGAGCCGATTTTTGCAGATTATCTGTATCTGCGTTTTATTTAAATGATCACTGATAACATTAATGAATTAAAAATCTCAAAGAAAGTGTCAGGACGGGAGGAACTTTTACTTTGTAAAACCTCCAGGAGACATTTTTATTACTTATTTTGAGATCAAAATCTTCAGTTGACTTTATATTAAAATGTTTCTGGGAACTTGCTGAATATGACGTTAAAAGTTTTATTAAAATTTGTTAAAGGCACTTACAGGTTATTGTTGGGGTTTATTTTCCAAATTCTAAATATTGACAGACATTTTATTGATAATGCATATCGACTCCAAATATCTGTCATCGCTTTCATTAACGACCAATAATCAGACCTGAAGAAACATCGAGCCCTAATTTTAATTTAGAAACCTGAATATTCTCTGCTCTGGACTCTAATGCTGATTGATTGGTTGGTTGATTAGTTGGTTGGTTGATTAGTTGGTTGGTTGCTTGGTTGGTTGGTTGCTTGGTTGGTTGCTTGGTTGATTGGTGGATTGGTTCTGAAACCAGAGAACATCTGCTTTAGAATAAATAGTCAATAATCAATGATTATTTGTCAGTTGATTTTGTGTGTGTGTGTGTGTGTGTGTGTGTAGATGTTGCTCGACCCGATGGGAGGCATCGTGATGACCAACGATGGAAACGCCATCCTCAGAGAGGTGAGCAGATGGTTGTTTGTGTATACAACAAACAAGCTGCTGCTGTTGTTGTTGTTGTTGTTGTTACTGAGGACCTCGGTCTCCATGGTAACAGATCCAGGTTCAGCATCCAGCAGCCAAATCAATGATCGAGATCAGCCGCACGCAGGATGAAGAGGTGGGAGACGGGACCACGTCTGTCATCATACTGGGTCAGTGTCATCATCATCATCATCATCATCATCATTTATTACTGTTGTTGTTTTTATATTCAGCTGCTCAGTGAGGAAATAAAATCTTAAATTCAGATTTAAAGTTTCAGAGTCATGAAGGAAACTCATCAGGATGTTTTAACACGGTGTGTGTGTGTGTGTGTGTGTGTGTGTGTGCGTGCGTGTGTGCGTGTGGTGTGTGTGTGTGTGTGTGTGTGTGTGTGTGTGTGTGCGTGCAGCGGGGGAGATGCTGTCGGTGGCGGAGCAGTTCCTGGAGCAGCAGATGCACCCGACAGTGATCATCAGCGCCTACAGACGGGCTCTGGAGGACATGTTGGACACTCTGAAGGACATCAGGTGGACAGAATATGTTCATGTGACTGATTGTCAGATTTACATCAGAATCTGATGATATTAGAGATTATTATGAAAAACCTTGAAAAGTCATGGAATTTGCACATAGAAATTTCCAGGCCTGGAAAAGTTTTGGAAAACTAAGTATACCCTGGAAGTTTTTGGAAGAAAGAAGTATTTACAGAAAATAAACTTTGAGGGTGTTTTTACAGAATCCAGCCATTTAAAGCCAAAATGAAAAAATCCCTCCCTGGTGCTTAAAAAGGACGGGACACGCCCCCCCGCATTTCATTCTCTCAATCATTTATATTTTAAAAGCTGTTGTTTCTGAAAAACAACCGATGAGGAGAATCAGCGGCCTTTCAGAGAATGTTTGGTCCTTAACTTTGCCTCAGACTCCTGGAAAAGAGATGTTGACTTCCTGTTAATGGCGTGTCCCCTGTCCTCTGTCCTCAGCACCCCCGTGGACACGGCAGACCGCTCCATGATGCTAAAGATCGTCCACTCGGCCATCAACACTAAAGCGGTGAGCCGCTGGTCCGAGCTGGCGTGCGGCATCGCTCTGGACGCCGTGCGCACCGTGGAGCTGGAGGACAACGGCCGTAAAGAGATCGACATCAAGAAATACGCCAAAGTGGAGAAGGTACGACTTCCCGTCCGTCCCACGCCGTGACGGCGGCGGCGACCCTTCCTGTGACACGTGTGTTTGTGTTCAGGTTCCAGGCGGGATCATCGAGGACTCGTGTGTGCTGAAAGGCGTCATGGTCAACAAGGACGTGACGCACCCGAGGATGAGACGCGTCATCAAAGAGCCGCGCATCGTCCTGCTCGACTGCTCCCTGGAGTACAAGAAGGGCGAGAGCCAGGTAACACACACCTGACACACACACACACACACCTGACACACACCTCACACATACACACTAACACTCTGTGTGTGTGTGCGCACGTGTGTGTGTGTGTGTGTGTGTGTGTGTGTGTGTGTGTGTGCAGACAGACATAGAGATCAGTAAGGAGGAAGACTTTGCCAGAATCCTGCAGATGGAGGAAGAATACATCCAGCAGATCTGTGAGGACATCATCCGCCTCAAACCTGACCTGGTCTTCACCGAGAAGGGCATCTCAGGTACACACACACGTGCACTCACACACACACACACACTCACACACCGGGGCGTGCTCTGGGATCAAATCGTAAATCGTCCCGTGGTGTTAAAGTTATTGGCTCTGTTGCGTCCTGTCAGATCTGGCTCAGCACTACCTGATGAAGGCTAACATCACCGCCATCCGCCGCGTCAGGAAGACCGACAACAACCGCATCGCCAGGTAAGCTGCTCACCTGCAGCCTATCAGCTGTCGGCAGACACACGGAGCAGCCAGCAGGACACCTCTAACGGTCTCTGTCTCTCAGGGCGTGCGGCGCTCGCATCGTCAGCCGGACCGACGAGCTGCGCGAGGAAGATGTCGGTACGGGGGCGGGGCTCTTTGAGGTGAAGAAGATCGGTGACGAGTATTTCACCTTCGTCACCGAGTGCAAAGACCCCAAAGCCTGCACCATCCTGCTTAGAGGAGCCAGCAAGGAGATCCTGGCTGTGAGACACTTTCACACCTGTCACCACTCACACTTTATTGTTTTCATGTTTCAGTCAGGTGACTGACGCTTCAGCTGCTTTCTTGTTCCTCGGCTGACCTCGGTGTGTTGTCGTTCAGGAGGTGGAGAGGAACCTGCAAGACGCCATGCAGGTGTGTCGTAATGTGCTGCTGGATCCCTCTCTGTTGCCGGGCGGCGGCGCTACCGAGATGGCGGTGTCGAAGCGCCTGATGGAGCGTTCCCGTGCTCTGACCGGCGTGGAACAGTGGCCGTACCGCGCCGTGGCCCAGGCCCTGGAGGTCATCCCCCGTACCCTGATCCAGAACTGTGGAGCCTCCACCATCAGAGTGCTGACCTCACTGCGGGTACACTCAAAACTTTATTTATTATGTTTAAAACTTTATTCATGATGACCTCACTGCAGTTACACTCAAAACTTTATTTA
>NC_142192.1:34002579-34040079 GCF_026936395.1 Plectropomus leopardus | reverse complement strand
AGGTCCCGCCCACACAGTTTGATTGACAGGTGATCCCTGCCAGCATGTGTGTGTGTGTGTGTGTGTGTGTGTGTGTGTGTGTGTGTGTGTGTGTGTGCGCGTGTGTGTTTTAGTCACCTGGTTTTAATTTCCTCCTCTCCGCAGTGTTGAGATGAAACTCTGATTGACAGGCTGTTAGGGATGACACACTTCCTGTTTGCTAACAATTAGCAGCCCGCCCCCTCAGTTCCCATCAGCCCGCTGTGTATGTGTGTGTGTGTCTGTGTGTGTGTGTGTCTCTGTGTGTGTGTGTGTGTGTGTGTGTGTGTGTGTGTCTCTCTGTGTGTGTGTGTGTGTGTGTGTGTGTCTGTGTGTATGTGTGTGTGTGTGTGTGTGTGTGTGTGTGTGTGTCTGTGTGTGTGTGTGTCTCTGTGTGTGTGTGTGTGTGTGTGTGTGTGTGTAATTTGGGTGAACTGAGCCTTTAATCTCATGTTAAAGCGCTTCATGCTAACACGCGGCACACATGTTAGCACTCTGAGGTCAAAGGTCACAGCAGAAACAAATCAGATTTTACAGATTAATGATGAGAGATAATCAGAGGCTGACCTCGTTCAGAGTGTGTGTGTGTGTGTGTGTGTGTGTGTGTGTGTGTGGACCCATTGAATCAGGAGGAAACAGGAAATGGTGAAGAAGCAGCAGGAAGTAGTTTGATGGCTCACCTGCAGGTTTCAGTTAAAGTGTAAAACCAGATGAGCAGCAGCTGTTTTACTGCCGCTTCATGTTGTACAAACACGTGTACTCTGAGGTACTCTGAGGTAATTTGAGGTACTCTGAGGTACTCTGAAGTATCGGAGGTACTCCACCTCTCCTGCAGGACGCACAGACAGTTTCTTTGCTTCTCTTGTAGTTGTTTTGTGTCTCTTTGTGGTTTTTTGGGGTCTCTGAGGTATTTCTGTGTCTTTTTGTGACATTTATCTCTAATTTTACGATTGATTGATTTTTTGAGAAAACGATAAAATATAATATAAATAATATTCCATGATGTTAAAAACAGTTATTAGTAAATATTCAACTAAACCAGTGAAATCTGTTTTTACATGAATGACGAGTCCGAATCTTCTCATGGGACCAGAGACACTTTGAATTCTTTCACTTCATTTTACTGAGTGTACTCGGATATTTTTACTTCTCAGAGTTGACGTGTGAACTCCAGCTTCAGCTGGGTGCTTCCTGTTGGATCAGTTTAGGACTGTGGCCAGTCTCCTGCTGGGAGCTGACCAGTTCAGCTCCTGCAGGACTGAGCGAGCTGATTTATGTTCGACCTCGGCGCGTCGTGTGATTTACCTCCTGCAGGGTTTCTGCAACATAAACCGCCAGAATTCTTTTTCAGTATAAATTCTCCACAAATCGACGCGTTTCCCTCGAAACTTCATGTTTTTGCATCAGGATCAAACAAACTGTTTCCTGTTACGTCGAGTCTGAGAGTCGGAGCCGAAGCTCCACACTCGACCTGTTTCACTGTTTACGTGTTTTAAAGCTTCAGTAATCACATAAATCCTGCAGAGAGGGAGGACACGGTGGATAAACTCAGAGTCTCTGTCAGACTGATGATGTGAAACACACACACGCACACACACGCACACACGCACACACACACACACACACACACACACGCACACACACACACACACACACGCACACACACACACATCAGACGTTCCCATGACCGTGTTCTGCCTCCGTGCACCCGTCAAGTTTCTTTTCTAAACTAGAAAACATGACTTCACAAGTCTCTCCTTCTGTTCATTTCAGCCCGTCAAAATTAAATCGTTTGAGGACCTTTTGTGAAATTTTAGCTCATGATTTTTTTTCGTAGTGGCCAAAAACATCTTTAATGAGGTCAGAGTAATGCTGACCTTTGACAACTAAATTCTCACCGATGAATTAGTTCATTTTTGAGTCCGAGTGGAAGGTGGTGCCAAATTGTAGGCTATGGACACTACAAGCGGTAGTAAGTAAATCTAAAATTTTTTTTACATACTATACTATGCAGTGTTTGGCCATTTTTTCAGTGTGCTACATTATGATGTTTTGGGCCTGTTTTTGGCCTATTTTTCGACATGCTACACTGATACGCATCTTGACAAGCTATATTATGTGATGTTCAGGCATGTCGAAAAACAGGTACAAAATGACCCGCAACTTTATAAAATAGCATGTCAAAAAAATAGCTGAAAATGACACAAAGCTCATACAGACACATCATAGCATACAATGACGAAAAAAAAGCCAAAAACGTCATGATTTAGCATGTCCAAAATATGGCCAAAAACACCATAGTATAGTATGTCGAAAAATCGAAAATTTTGACCCGTCGTAAAAATGGCTGAAAACCACTTATTATATCTTGTAGAGACGCGTTATACTGTACAATGTGGAAATAGAGGCCAAAAAAGTCAAAAAACTTCATAACTTAACATGTCTACAAAATGGCCAAAAACGCCATAGTATAGTATGTTGAAAAATGTCAAATTTGGACCCGTCGTAAAAATGGCTGAAAACCACTTATTATATCTTGTAGAGATGCGCAATACTGGACAAAGTGGAAATAGAGGCCAAAGATGTCCAAAAACTTCATAATTTAGCATGTCCAAACAATGGCAAAAACGCCATAGTATAGTATGTGGAAAAAGATCAAATTTGGACCCGTCGTAAAAATGGTGGAAAAACACTTATTATAACTTGTAGAGACGAGTAATAATGTATAAAGTGGAAATCAAGGCCAAAAACTTCATAATTTAGCATGTCCAAAAAATGGCCAAAAACGCCATAGTATAGTATGTCGAAAAATGTCAAATTTGGACCCGTCGTAAAAATGGCGGAAAACCACTTATCATAGCTTGTAGAGACGAGCAATACTGTACAACGTGGAATTAGAAGCCAAAACAGTCCAAAAACTTCATAATTTAGCATGTCCAAAAAATGGCCAAAAACACCATAGTATAGTATGTCGAAAAATGGGAAATTTGGACCCGTCGTAAAAATGGCTGAAAACCACTTATTATAGCTTGTAGAGATGAGTAATACTGTACAAAGTGGAAATCAAGGCTAAAGAAGGCCAAAAACTTCATAACTTAGCATGTCTACAAAATGGCCAAAAACGCCATAGTATAGTATGTCGAAAAATGTGAAATTTTGACACGTCATAAAAATGGCTGAAAACTACTTATTATAGCTTGTAGAGACGAGTAATACTGTACAAAGTGGAAATCAAGGCTAAAGAAGGCCAAAAACTTCATAATTTCGCATGTCCAAAAAATGGCCAAAAACGCCATAGTATAGTATGTCGAAAAATGTCAAATTTGGACCCGTCGTAAAAATGGTTGAAAACCACATATTATAGCTTTTAGAAACGCGTAATACTGTGCAAAGTCGAAATCGAGACGAAAGAAATCCAAAAACTTCATAATTTAACATGTCCAAAAAATGGCCAAAAACGCCATAGTATAGTATGTCGAAAAATGTCAAATTTGGACCCGTCGTAAAAATGGTTGAAAACCACATATTATAGCTTTTAGAAACGCGTAATACTGTGCAAAGTCGAAATCGAGACGAAAGAAATCCAAAAACTTCATAATTTAACATGTCCAAAAAATGGCCAAAAACGCCATAGTATAGTATGTCGAAAAAGACCAAATTTGGACCCGTCGTAAAAATGGCGTAAAACCACTTATTATATCTTGTAGAGACACGTTATACTGTACAATGTGGAAATAAATGCCAAAAACGTCCAAAAACTTCATAACTTAGCATGTCTACAAAATGGCCAAAAACGCCATAGTATAGTATGTTGAAAAATGTCAAATTTGGACCCGTCGTAAAAATGACTGAAAACCACTTATTATATCTTGTAGAGACGCGTGATACTGTGCAAAGTTGAAATCGAGGTCAAAGAAGTCCAAAAACTTCATAATTTAGCATGTCCAAACAATGGCAAAAACGCCATAGTATAGTATGTGGAAAAAGATCAAATTTGGACCCGTCGTAAAAATGGCGTAAAACCACTTATTATATCTTGTAGAGATGAGTAATAGTGTACAAAGTGGAATTAGAAGCCAAAACAGTCCAAAAACTTCATAATTTACCATGTCCAAAAAATGGCCAAAAACGCCATAGTATAGTATGTCGAAAAATGTGAAATTTGGACCCGTCATAAAAATGGCGGAAAACCACTTATTATAGCTTGTAGAGACGCGTGATACTGTGCAAAGTCGAAATCGAGGCCAAAGAAGTCCAAAAACTTCATAATTTAGCATGTCCAAAAAATGGCCAAAAATGCCATAGTATAGTATGTCGAAAAATGTCAAATTTGGACCCGTCGTAAAAATGACGGAAAACCACTTATCATAGCTTGTAGAGACGAGCAATACTGTACAAAGTGGCAATGGAGGCCAAAAAAGTGAGAAGATAAAACTAGGAGCTGAACCCAAATGCACGACACCAGATATCAAAACCGTCAAAATATAATTTTATTTTAAGGCAACAGAAAATAGTCTTTCATAAGGCAGATGCAAAAATCAAAATCAATTCGAAGAGGCAGAAAAGTAACAACAAGAAATCACTCTGACGAGTTTTCAAGAAAACAAGAGTCCAACAAAGTATAAAACAAAACTAGGTTCCTGATCTGAACAATACAAATGAGCGAGCAACAAACAAAACGTGACTTGGGCATGGATATGGTGTTGGTTCTCTGGCAGAAGAGACAAGAAAACCTGGTACAGGAAAAAGGGAGACGCTGACTATATATATACAAGGTAAAGGGAAACAGGTGGAGACATTCAGGGCGGGGCCGACAATCACACTGGCGGGAAAACACACAAAGGGAGGAAGTGAGGGACCTGAAATGAAAGGAGAGTTAGGATTTCAAAATAAAAAAGGAAATCACAAGACAACATAGAAACAAGAAAAAAAAAATCAAAACAATTTCCTTGACATGACAAAAAGTCCAAAAACTTCATAATTTACCATGTCCAAAAAATGGCCAAAAATGCCATAGTATAGTATGTCGAAAAATGTCAAATTTTGACCTGTCGTAAAAATGGCTGAAAACCACTTATTATATCTTGTAGAGACGCATTATACTGTACAATGTGGAAATAGACGCCAAAAAAGTCCAAAAACTTCATAATTTAGCATGTCCAAAACATGGCCAAAAACGCCATAGTATAGTATGTCGAAAAATGGGAAATTTGGACCTGTCGTAAACATGGTTGAAAACCACATATTATAGCTTTTAGAGACGCATAATACTGTGCAAAGTCGAAATCGAGACGAAAGAAATCCAAAAACTTCATAATTTAACATGTCCAAAAAATGGCCAAAAACGTCATAGTATAGTATGTGGAAAAAGATCAAATTTGGACCGGTCGTAAAAATGGCGGAAAACCACTTATTATAGCTTGTAGAGACGCGTTATACTGTACAATGTGGAAATAAAGGCCAAAAACGTCCAAAAACTTCATAACTTAGCATGTCTACAAAATGGCCAAAAACGCCATAGTATAGTATGTCGAAAAAGAACAAATTTGGACCCGTCGTAAAAATGGCGTAAAACCACGTATTATATGTTGTAGAGATGAGTAATAGTGTACAAAGTGGAATTAGAAGCCAAAACAGTCCAAAAACTTCATAACTTAGCATGTCCAAAAAATGGCCAAAAACGCCATAGTATAGTATGTCGAAAAATGTGAAATTTGGACCCGTCGTAAAAATGGCGGAAAACCACTTATTATAGCTTGTAGAGACGAGTAATACTGTGCAAAGTCGAAATCGAGGCCAAAGAAGTCCAAAAACTTCATAATTTACCATGTCCAAAAAATGGCCAAAAACGCCATAGTATAGTATGTCGAAAAATGTCAAATTTGGACCCGTCGTAAAAATGACGGAAAACCACATATTATAGCTTGTAGAGACGCGTAATACTGTGCAAAGTCGAAATCGAGACGAAAGAAATCCAAAAACTTCATAATTTAACATGTCCAGAAAATGGGCAAAAACGCCATAGTATAGTATGTCGAAAAATGTCAAATTTTGACCCGTCGTAAAAATGGCCGAAAACCACTTATTATATCTTGTAGAGACACGTTATACTGTACAATGTGGAAATAAAGGCCAAAAACGTCCAAAAACTTCATAACTTAGCATGTCTACAAAATGGCCAAAAACGCCATAGTATAGTATGTCGAAAAATGTCAAATTTTGACGCGTCATGAAAATGGCTGAAAACTACTTATTATAGCTTGTAGAGACGAGTAATACTGTACAAAGTGGAAATCAAGGCTAAAGAAGGCCAAAAACTTCATAACTTAGCATGTCCAAAAAATGGCCAACAACGCCATAGTATAGTATGTCGAAAAAGACCAAATTTGGACCCGTCGTAAAAATGGCGTAAAACCACTTATTATATCTTGTAGAGACGAGTAATAGTGTACAAAGGGGAATTAGAAGCCAAAACAGTCCAAAAACGTCATAATTTAGCTTGTCCAAAAAATGGCCAAAAACGCCATAGTATAGTATGTCAAAAAATGTGAAATTTGGACCCGTCGTAAAAATGGCGGAAAACCACTTATTATGTCTTGTAGAGACGAGTAATACTGTGCAAAGTCGAAATCGAGGCCAAAGAAGTCCAAAAACTTCATAATTTAACATGTCTACAAAATGGCCAAAAACGCCATAGTATAGTATGTCGAACAAGATCAAATTTTGACCCATCGTAAAAATGGCTGAAAACCACTTATTGTATCTTGTAGAGATGCGTACTACTGTACAAAGTGGAAATCGAGGCCAAAAAAGTCCAAAAACTTCATAATTTAGCATGTCTAAAAAATGGCCAAAAACGCCATAGTATAGTATGTCGAAAAATGTCAAATTTGGACCCATCGTAAAAATGGCTGAAAACCACATATTATAGCTTGTAGAGACGAGTAATACTGTACAAAGTGGCAATGGAGGCCAAAAAAGTGAGAAGATAAAACTAGGAGCTGAACCCAAATGCACGACACCAGATATCAAAACCGTCAAAATATAATTTTATTTTAAGGCAACAGAAAATAGTCTTTCATAAGGCAGATGCAAAAATCAAAATCAATTCGAAGAGGCAGAAAAGTAACAACAAGAAATCACTCTGACGAGTTTTCAAGAAAACAAGAGTCCAACAAAGTATAAAACAAAACTAGGTTCCTGATCTGAACAATACAAATGAGCGAGCAACAAACAAAACGTGACTTGGGCATGGATATGGTGTTGGTTCTCTGGCAGAAGAGACAAGAAAACCTGGTACAGGAAAAAGGGAGACGCTGACTATATATATACAAGGTAAGGGGAAACAGGTGGAGACATTCAGGGCGGGGCCGACAATCACACTGGCGGGAAAACACACAAAGGGAGGAAGTGAGGGACCTGAAATGAAAGGAGAGTTAGGATTTCAAAATAAAAAAGGAAATCACAAGACAACATAGAAACAAGAAAAAAAAAATCAAAACAATTTCCTTGACATGACAAAAAGTCCAAAAACTTCATAATATAGCATGTCTACAAAATGGCCAAAAACGCCATAGTATAGTATGTCGAAAAATCTAAAATTTGGACCCGTCGTGAAAATGACTGAAAACCACTTATCGTAGCTTGTAGAGACGCGTTATACTGTACAAAGTGGAATTAGAAGCCAAAACAGTCCAAAAACTTCATAATTTAGCATGTCTAAAAAATGGCCAAAAACGCCATAGTATAGTATGTCGAAAAATGTCAAATTTGGACCCGTCGTAAAAATGGTTGAAAACCACTTATTATAGCTTGTAGAGACGCGTAATACTGTGCAAAGTGGAAATATAGGACAAAACAGTCCAAAAACTTCATAATTTAGCATGTCCAAAAAATGGCCAAAAACGCCATAGTATAGTATGTCGAAAAATGTCAAATTTGGACCCGTCGTAAAAATGGCGTAAAACCACTTATTATTGCTTGTAGAGACGAGTAATAGTGTACAAAGTGGAATTAGAAGCCAAAACAGTCCAAAAACTTCATAATTTAGCATGTCCAAAAAATGGCCAAAAACGCCATAGTATAGTATGTCGAAAAATGTCAAATGTGGACCCGTCGTAAAAATGGTTGAAAACCACTTATTATAGCTTGTAGAGACGCGTAATACTGTGCAAAGTCGAAATCGAGACCAAAGAAATCCAAAAACTTCTTATTTAACGTCCAAGAAATGGCCAAAAACGCCATAGTATAGTATGTCGAAAAATGTCAAATTTGGACCCATCGTAAAAATGGCTGAAAACCACTTATTGTATCTTGTAGAGACGCGTACTACTGTACAAAGTGGAAATCGAGGCCAAAGATGTCCAAAAACTTCATAATTTAGCATGTCTAAAAAATGGCCAAAAACGCCATAGTATAGTATGTCGAAAAATGTCAAATTTGGACCCGTCGTAAAAATGGCGGAAAACCACTTATTATGTCTTGTAGAGACGAGTAATACTGTGCAAAGTCGAAATCGAGGCTAAAGAAGGCCAAAAACTTCATAACTTAGCATGTCCAAAAAATGGCCAACAACGCCATAGTATAGTATGTCGAAAAAGACCAAATTTGGACCCGTCGTAAAAATGGCGTAAAACCACTTATTATATCTTGTAGAGACGAGTAATAGTGTACAAAGTGGAATTAGAAGCCAAAACAGTCCAAAAACGTCATCATTTAGCATGTCCAAAAAATGGCCAAAAACGCCATAGTATAGTATGTCAAAAAATGTGAAATTTGGACCCGTCGTTAAAATGGCGGAAAACCACTTATCATGTCTTGTAGAGACGAGTAATACTGTGCAAAGTCGAAATCGAGGCCAAAGAAGTCCAAAAACTTCATAATTTAGCATGTCCAAGAAATGGCCAAAAACGCCATAGTATAGTATGTCGAAAAAGACCAAATTTGGACCCGTCGTAAAAATGGCGTAAAACCACTTATTATGTCTTGTAGAGACGAGTAATACTGTGCAAAGTCGAAATCGAGGCTAAAGAAGGCCAAAAACTTCATAACTTAGCATGTCTACAAAATGGCCAAAAACGCCATAGTATAGTATGTCGAAAAATGTCAAATTTGGACCCGTCGTAAAAATGGCGGAAAACCACATATTATAGCTTGTAGAGACGCGTAATACTGTGCAAAGTCGAAATCGAGACGAAAGAAATCCAAAAACTTCATAATTTAACATGTCCAGAAAATGGGCAAAAACGCCATAGTATAGCATGTGGAAAAAGATCAAATTTGGACCCGTCGTAAAAATGGCGGAAAACCACTTATTATGTCTTGTAGAGACGAGTAATACTGTGCAAAGTCGAAATCGAGGCTAAAGAAGGCCAAAAACTTCATAACTTAGCATGTCCAAAAAATGGCCAACAACGCCATAGTATAGTATGTCGAAAAAGACCAAATTTGGACCCGTCGTAAAAATGGCGTAAAACCACTTATTATATCTTGTAGAGACGAGTAATAGTGTACAAAGTGGAATTAGAAGCCAAAACAGTCCAAAAACTTCATAATTTAGCATGTCTAAAAAATGGCCAAAAACGCCATAGTATAGTATGTCGAAAAATGTCAAATTTGGACCCGTCGTAAAAATGGTTGAAAACCACTTATTATAGCTTGTAGAGACGCGTAATACTGTGCAAAGTGGAAATATAGGACAAAAAAGTCAAATAACTTCATAATTTAGCATGTCCAAAAAATGGCCAAAAACACCATAGTATAGTATGTCGAAAAAGACCAAATTTGGACCCGTCGTAAAAATGGCGTAAAACCACTTATTATATCTTGTAGAGACACGTTATACTGTACAATGTGGAAATAAAGGCCAAAAACGTCCAAAAACTTCATAACTTAGCATGTCTACAAAATGGCCAAAAACGCCATAGTATAGTATGTCGAAAAATGTCAAATTTTGACGCGTCATAAAAATGGCTGAAAACTACTTATTATAGCTTGTAGAGACGAGTAATACTGTACAAAGTCGAAATCGAGGCCAAAGAAGTCCAAAAACTTCATAATTTAGCATGTCCAAAAAATGGCCAAAAACGCCATAGTATAGTATGTCGAAAAATGTCAAATTTGGACCCGTCGTAAAAATGGCGGAAAACCACTTATTATTGCTTGTAGAGACACGTTATACTGCATAATGTGGAAATTAAGGCCAAAAACGTCCAAAAACTTCATAATTTAGCATGTCTACAAAATGGCCAAAAACGCCATAGTATAGTATGTCGAAAAATGTCAAATTTTGACCCGTTGTAAAAATGGCTGAAAACCACTTATTATATCTTTTAGAGACACGTTATACTGCATAATGTGGAAATTAAGGCCAAAAACGTCCAAAAACTTCATAATTTAGCATGTCTACAAAATGGCCAAAAACGCCATAGTATAGTATGTCGAAAAATGTCAAATTTTGACCCGTCGTAAAAATGACTGAAAACCGCTCATTATATCTTGTAGAGACGCGTGATACTGTGCAAAGTTGAAATCGAGGTCAAAGAAGTCCAAAAACTTCATAATTTAGCATGTCTAAAAAATGGCCAAAAACGCCATAGTATAGTATGTGGAAAAAGATCAAATTTGGACCTGTCGTAAAAATGGCTGAAAACCACTTATTATATCTTGTAGAGACGAGTAATACTGTACAAAGTGGAATTAGAAGCCAAAACAGTCCAAAAACTTCATAATTTAGCATGTCCAAAAAATGGCCAAAAACGCCATAGTATAGTATGTCGAAAAATGGGAAATTTGAACCTGTCGTAAAAATGGCTGAATACCACTTATTATAGCTTGTAGAGACACGTTATACTGTACAATGTGGAAATAAAGGCCAAAAACGTCCAAAAACTTCATAACTTAGCATGTCCAAAAAATGGCCAAAAACGCCATAGTATAGTATGTGGAAAAAGATCAAATTTGGACCCGTCGTAAACATGGTTGAAAACCACTTATTATAGCTTGTAGAGACGCGTTATACTGTACAATCTGGAAATAGACGCCAAAAAAGTCCAAAAACTTCATAACTTAGCATGCCTAAAAAATGGCCAAAAACGCCATAGTATAGTATGTCGAAAAATGTCAAATTTGGACCCGTCATAAAAATGGCTGAAAACCACTTATTATAACTTGTAGAGACACGTAATACTGTGCAAAGTGGAAATATAGGACAAAAAAGTCAAAAAACTTCATATAATCCATGTCCAAAACGCCAAAATAAAGGCCAAAAACGTCCAAAAACTTCATAACTTAGCATGTTTACAAAATGGCCAAAAACGCCATAGTATAGTATGTCGAAAAATGGGAAATTTGGACCTGTCGTAAACATGGTTGAAAACCACATATTATAGCTTTTAGAGACGCGTAATACTGTGCAAAGTCGAAATCGAGACGAAAGAAATCCAAAAACTTCATAATTTAACATGTCCAAAAAATGGCCAAAAACGTCATAGTATAGTATGTCGAACAAGATCAAATTTTGACCCGTCGTAAAAATGGCTGAATACCACTTATTATAGCTTGTAGAGACGAGTAATACTGTACAAAGTCGAAATCGAGGTCAAAGAAGTCCAAAAACTTCATAATTTAGCATGTCTAAAAAATGGCCAAAAACGCCATAGTATAGTATGTGGAAAAAGATCAAATTTGGACCTGTCGTAAAAATGGCTGAAAACCACTTATTATATCTTGTAGAGACGAGTAATACTGTACAAAGTGGAATTAGAAGCCAAAACAGTCCAAAAACTTCATAATTTAGCATGTCCAAAAAATGGCCAAAAACGCCATCGTATAGTATGTCGAAAAATGGGAAATTTGAACCTGTCGTAAAAATGGCTGAAAACCACTTATTATATCTTGTAGAGACGCGTTATACTGTAAAATGTAGAAATAAAGGCCAAAAAACGTCCAAAAACTTCATAACTTAGCATGTCCAAAAAATGGCCAAAAACGCCATAGTATAGTATGTCGAAAAATGTCAAATTTTGACCCGTCGTAAAAATGACTGAAAACCACTTATTATATCTTGTAGAGACGCGTGATACTGTGCAAAGTTGAAATCGAGGTCAAAGAAGTCAAAAAACTTCATAATTTAGCATGTCCAAAAAATGGCAAAAACGCCATAGTATAGTATGTGGAAAAAGATCAAATTTGGACCCGTCGTAAACATGGTTGAAAACCACTTATTATAGCTTGTAGAGACGCGTTATACTGTACAATCTGGAAATAGACGCCAAAAAAGTCCAAAAACTTCATAACTTAGCATGCCTAAAAAATGGCCAAAAACGCCATGTCGAAAAATGTCAAATTTGGACCCGTCATAAAAATGGCTGAAAACCACTTATTATAACTTGTAGAGACACGTAATACTGTGCAAAGTGGAAATATAGGACAAAAAAGTCAAAAAACTTCATATAATCCATGTCCAAAACGCCAAAATAAAGGCCAAAAACGTCCAAAAACTTCATAACTTAGCATGTTTACAAAATGGCCAAAAACGCCATAGTATAGTATGTCGAAAAATGGGAAATTTGGACCTGTCGTAAACATGGTTGAAAACCACATATTATAGCTTTTAGAGACGCGTAATACTGTGCAAAGTCGAAATCGAGACGAAAGAAATCCAAAAACTTCATAATTTAACATGTCCAAAAAATGGCCAAAAACGTCATAGTATAGTATGTCGAACAAGATCAAATTTTGACCCGTCGTAAAAATGGCTGAATACCACTTATTATAGCTTGTAGAGACACGTTATACTGTACAAAGTGGAATTAGAAGCCAAAACACTCCAAAAACTTCATAACTTAGCATGTCCAAAAAATGGCCAAAAACGCCATAGTATAGTATGTCGAAAAATGTCAAATTTGGACCCGTCGTAAAAATGGCGGAAAACCACTTATTATTGCTTGTAGAGACACGTTATACTGCATAATGTGGAAATTAAGGCCAAAAACGTCCAAAAACTTCATAATTTAGCATGTCTACAAAATGGCCAAAAACGCCATAGTATAGTATGTCGAAAAATGTCAAATTTTGACCCGTCGTAAAAATGACTGAAAACCACATATTATAGCTTGTAGAGACGAGTAATACTGTACAAAGTGAAATTAGAAGCCAAAACAGTCCAAAAACTTCATAATTTAGCATGTCCAAAAAATGGCCAAAAACGCCATAGTATAGTATGTCGAAAAATGGGAAATTTGGACCTGTCGTAAACATGGTTGAAAACCACATTTTATAGCTTTTAGAGACGCGTACTACTGGACAAAGTCGAAATAGAGGCCAAAGTTGTCCAAAAACTTCATAATTTAGCATGTCCAAAAAATGGCCAAAAACGCCATAGTATAGTATGTCGAAAAATGGGAAATTTGGACCTGTCGTAAACATGGTTGAAAACCACATATTATAGCTTTTAGAGACGCGTAATACTGTGCAAAGTCGAAATCGAGACGAAAGAAATCCAAAAACTTCATAATTTAACATGTCCAAAAAATGGCCAAAAACGTCATAGTATAGTATGTCGAACAAGATCAAATTTTGACCCGTCGTAAAAATGGCTGAATACCACTTATTATAGCTTGTAGAGACACGTTATACTGTACAAAGTGGAATTAGAAGCCAAAACACTCCAAAAACTTCATAACTTAGCATGTCCAAAAAATGGCCAAAAACGCCATAGTATAGTATGTCGAAAAATGTCAAATTTGGACCCGTCGTAAAAATGGCGGAAAACCACTTATTATAGCTTGTAGAGACGAGCAATACTGTCCATCGTGGAATTAGAAGCCAAAACAGTCCAAAAACTTCATAATTTAGCATGTCCAAAACATGGCCAAAAACGCCATAGTATAGTATGTCGAAAAATGGTAAATTTGGACCTGTCGTAAACATGGTTGAAAACCACATATTATAGCTTTTAGAGACGCGTACTACTGGACAAAGTCGAAATAGAGGCCAAAGATGTCCAAAAACTTCATAATTTAGCATGTCCAAAAAATGGCCAAAAACGCCATAGTATAGTATGTCGAAAAATGTCAAATTTTGACCCGTCGTAAAAATGGCTGAATACCACTTATTATAGCTTGTAGAGACGAGTAATACTGGACAAAGTGGAAATCGAGGCCAAAGAAGTCCAAAAACTTCATAACTTAGCATGTCTAAAAAATGGCCAAAAACGCCATAGTATAGTATGTCGAAAAATGTCAAATTTTGACCCGTCGTAAAAATGGCTGAAAACCACATATTATAACTTGTAGAGACACGTAATACTATGCAAAGTGGAAATATAGGACAAAAAAGTAAAAAAACTTCATATAATCCATGTCCAAAAAATGGCCAAAAACGCCATAGTATAGTATGTCGAAAAAGATCAAATTTGGACCCGTCGTAAAAATGGCTGAAAACTACTTATTATAGCTTGTAGAGACGCGTAATACTGTGCAAAGTCGAAATTGAGACCAAAGAAATCCAAAAACTTCATAATTTAACGTCCAAAAAATGGCCAAAAACGCCATAGTATAGTATGTCGAAAAAGATCAAATTTGGACCCCTCGTAAAAATGGCGGAAAACCACTTATTATAGCTTGTAGAGATAAGCAATACTGTACAAATTGGCAATGGAGGCCAAAAAAGTGAGAAGATAAAACTAGGAGCTGAACCCAAATGCACGACACCAGATATCAAAACCGTCAAAATATAATTTTATTTTAAGGCAACAGAAAATAGTCTTTCATAAGGCAGATGCAAAAATCAAAATCAATTCGAAGAGGCAGAAAAGTAACAACAAGAAATCACTCTGACGAGTTTTCAAGAAAACAAGAGTCCAACAAAGTATAAAACAAAACTAGGTTCCTGATCTGAACAATACAAATGAGCGAGCAACAAACAAAACGTGACTTGGGCATGGATATGGTGTTGGTTCTCTGGCAGAAGAGACAAGAAAACCTGGTACAGGAAAAAGGGAGACGCTGACTATATATATATACAAGGTAAGGGGAAACAGGTGGAGACATTCAGGGCGGGGCCGACAATCACACTGGCGGGAAAACACACAAAGGGAGGAAGTGAGGGACCTGAAATGAAAGGAGAGTTAGGATTTCAAAATAAAAAAGGAAATCACAAGACAACATAGAAACAAGAAAAAAAAAATCAAAACAATTTCCTTGACATGACAAAAAGTCCAAAAACTTCATAATATAGCATGTCTACAAAATGGCCAAAAACGCCATAGTATAGTATGTCGAAAAATCTAAAATTTGGACCCGTCGTGAAAATGACTGAAAACCACTTATCGTAGCTTGTAGAGACGCGTTATACTGTACAAAGTGGAATTAGAAGCCAAAACAGTCCAAAAACTTCATAATTTAGCATGTCTAAAAAATGGCCAAAAACGCCATAGTATAGTATGTCGAAAAATGTCAAATTTGGACCCGTCGTAAAAATGGTTGAAAACCACTTATTATAGCTTGTAGAGACGCGTAATACTGTGCAAAGTGGAAATATAGGACAAAAAAGTCAAATAACTTCATAATTTAGCATGTCCAAAAAATGGCCAAAAACACCATAGTATAGTATGTCGAAAAATGTCAAATTTGGACCCGTCGTAAAAATGGCGTAAAACCACTTATTATTGCTTGTAGAGACGAGTAATAGTGTACAAAGTGGAATTAGAAGCCAAAACAGTCCAAAAACTTCATAATTTAGCATGTCCAAAAAATGGCCAAAAACGCCATAGTATAGTATGTCGAAAAAGATCAAATTTGGACCCCTCGTAAAAATGGCGGAAAACCACTTATTATAGCTTGTAGAGATAAGCAATACTGTACAAATTGGCAATGGAGGCCAAAAAAGTGAGAAGATAAAACTAGGAGCTGAACCCAAATGCACGACACCAGATATCAAAACCGTCAAAATATAATTTTATTTTAAGGCAACAGAAAATAGTCTTTCATAAGGCAGATGCAAAAATCAAAATCAATTCGAAGAGGCAGAAAAGTAACAACAAGAAATCACTCTGACGAGTTTTCAAGAAAACAAGAGTCCAACAAAGTATAAAACAAAACTAGGTTCCTGATCTGAACAATACAAATGAGCGAGCAACAAACAAAACGTGACTTGGGCATGGATATGGTGTTGGTTCTCTGGCAGAAGAGACAAGAAAACCTGGTACAGGAAAAAGGGAGACGCTGACTATATATATATACAAGGTAAGGGGAAACAGGTGGAGACATTCAGGGCGGGGCCGACAATCACACTGGCGGGAAAACACACAAAGGGAGGAAGTGAGGGACCTGAAATGAAAGGAGAGTTAGGATTTCAAAATAAAAAAGGAAATCACAAGACAACATAGAAACAAGAAAAAAAAAATCAAAACAATTTCCTTGACATGACAAAAAGTCCAAAAACTTCATAATATAGCATGTCTACAAAATGGCCAAAACGCCATAGTATAGTATGTCGAAAAATCTAAAATTTGGACCTGTCGAAAATGACTGAAAACCACTTATTATAGCTTGTAGAGACGCGTTATACTGTACAAAGTGGAATTAGAAGCCAAAACAGTCCAAAAACTTCATAATTTAGCATGTCTAAAAAATGGCCAAAAACGCCATAGTATAGTATGTCGAAAAATGTCAAATTTGGACCCGTCGTAAAAATGGTTGAAAACCACTTATTATAGCTTGTAGAGACGCGTAATACTGTGCAAAGTGGAAATATAGGACAAAAAAGTCAAATAACTTCATAATTTAGCATGTCCAAAAATGGCCAAAACGCCATAGTATAGTATGTCGAAAAATGTCAAATTTGGACCCGTCGTAAAAATGGCGTAAAACCACTTATTATATCTTGTAGAGACGAGTAATACTGTACAAAGTGAAATTAGAAGCCAAAACAGTCCAAAAACTTCATAATTTAGCATGTCCAAAAATGGCCAAAACGCCATAGTATAGTATGTCGAAAAATGTCAAATTTTGACCCGTCGTAAAAATGGTTGAAAACCACTTATTATATCTTGTAGAGACGCGTAATACTGTGCAAAGTTGAAATCGAGACCAAAGAAATCCAAAAACTTCATAACTTAGCGTGTCTAAAAAATGGCCAAAAACGCCATAGTACAGTATGTCGAAAAATGTCAAATTTGGACCCGTCGTAAAAATGGCTGAAAACCACTTATTATATCTTGTAGAGACGCGTACTACTGTACAAAGTGGAAATCGAGGCCAAAGAAGTCCAAAAACTTCATAATTTAGCATGTCCAACAAATGGCCAAAAACGCCATAGTATAGTATGTCGAAAAATGTCAAATTTGGACCCGTCGTAAAAATGGCGGAAAACCACTTATTATATCTTGTAGAGACGCGTCATCATGTACAGAGTTGAAATAAAGGCCAAAGAAGGCCAAAAACTTCAGAGTTTAGGTTGTCAAAAAAATGGCGAAAAAGGCAATAGTATAGTATGTCGAAAAATTTCAAATTTTGACCCGTCGTAAAAATGGCTGAAAACCACTTATTATATCTTGTAGAGACGAGTAATACTGTACAAAGTGAAATTAGAAGCCAAAACAGTCCAAAAACTTCATAATTTAGCATGTCCAAAACATGGCCAATAACGCCATAGTATAGTATGTCGAAAAATGGGAAATTTGGACCTGTCGTAAACATGGTTGAAAACCACATATTATAGCTTTTAGAGACGCGTACTACTGGACAAAGTCGAAATAGAGGCCAAAGAAGTCCAAAAACTTCATAATTTAGCATGTCCAAAAAATGGCCAAAATCGCCATAGTATAGTATGTCGAACAAGATCAAATTTTGACCCGTCGTAAAAATGACTGAATACCACTTATTATAGCTTGTAGAGACACGTTATACTGTACAATGTGGAAATAAAGGCCAAAAACGTCCAAAAACTTCATAACTTAGCATGTCCAAAAAATGGCCAATAACGCCATAGTATAGTATGTCGAAAAATGTCAAATTTTGACCTGTCGTAAAAATGGCTGAAAACCACTTATTATAGCTTTTAGAGACGCATAATACTGTGCAAAGTCGAAATCGAGACGAAAGAAATCCAAAAACTTCATAATTTAACATGTCCAAAAAATGGCCAAAAACGCCATAGTATAGTATGTCGAAAAATGTCAAATTTTGACCCGTCGTAAAAATGGCTGAAAACCACTTATTATATCTTTTAGAGACACGTACTACTGGACAAAGTCGAAATAGAGGCCAAAGATGTCCAAAAACTTCAGAATTTAGCATGTCCAAAAAATGGCCAAAAACGCCATAGTATAGTATGTCGAAAAATGTGAAATTTTGACCCGTCGTAAAAATGGCTGAAAACCACTTATTATATCTTGTAGAGACGCGTTATACTGTAAAATGTAGAAATAAAGGCCAAAAAACGTCCAAAAACTTCATAACTTAGCATGTCCAAAAAATGGCCAAAAACGCCACAGTATAGTATGTCGAAAAATGTCAAATTTTGACCCGTCGTAAAAATGACTGAAAACCACTTATTATATCTTGTAGAGACGCGTGATACTGTGCAAAGTTGAAATCGAGGTCAAAGAAGTCCAAAAACTTCATAATTTAGCATGTCCAAAAAATGGCCAAAAACGCCATAGTATAGTATGTCGAAAAATGGGAAATTTGGACCCGTCGTAAAAATGGCGTAAAACCACTTATTATATCTTGTAGAGACGAGTAATACTGTACAAAGTGGAATTAGAAGCCAAAACAGTCCAAAAACTTCATAATTTAGCATGTCCAAAAAATGGCCAAAAACGCCATAGTATAGTATGTCGAAAAATGGGAAATTTGGACCTGTCGTAAACATGGTTGAAAACCACATATTATAGCTTTTAGAGACGCGTACTACTGGACAAAGTCGAAATAGAGGCCAAAGATGTCCAAAAACTTCATAATTTAGCATGTCCAAAAAATGGCCAAAAACGCCATAGTATAGTATGTCGAAAAATGTGAAATTTTGACCCGTCGTAAAAATGGCTGAAAACCACTTATTATATCTTGTAGAGACGCGTTATACTGTAAAATGTAGAAATAAAGGCCAAAAAACGTCCAAAAACTTCATAACTTAGCATGTCCAAAAAATGGCCAAAAACGCCACAGTATAGTATGTCGAAAAATGTCAAATTTTGACCCGTCGTGAAAATGACTGAAAACCACTTATTATATCTTGTAGAGACGCGTGATACTGTGCAAAGTTGAAATCGAGGTCAAAGAAGTCCAAAAACTTCATAATTTAGCATGTCCAAAAAATGGCCAAAAACGCCATAGTATAGTATGTCGAAAAATGGGAAATTTGGACCCGTCGTAAAAATGGCGGAAAACCACTTATTATAGCTTGTAGAGACGAGCAATACTGTACAAAGTGGAATTAGAAGCCAAAACAGTCCAAAAACTTCATAACTTAGCATGTCCAAAAAATGGCCAATAACGCCATAGTATAGTATGTCGAAAAATGTCAAATTTGGACCCGTCGTAAAAATGGCGTAAAACCACTTATTATATCTTGTAGAGACGAGTAATACTGTACAAAGTGGAATTAGAAGCCAAAACAGTCCAAAAACTTCATAATTTAGCATGTCCAAAACATGGCCAAAAACGCCATAGTATAGTATGTCGAAAAATGGGAAATTTGGACCTGTCGTAAACATGGTTGAAAACCACTTATTATATCTTGTAGAGACGCGTTATACTGTAAAATGTAGAAATAAAGGCCAAAAAACGTCCAAAAACTTCATAACTTAGCATGTCCAAAAAATGGCCAAAAACGCCATAGTATAGTATGTCGAAAAATGTCAAATTTTGACCCGTCGTAAAAATGACTGAAAACCACTTATTATATCTTGTAGAGACGCGTGATACTGTGCAAAGTTGAAATCGAGGTCAAAGAAGTCCAAAAACTTCATAATTTAGCATGTCCAAAAAATGGCCAAAAACGCCATAGTATAGTATGTCGAACAAGATCAAATTTTGACCCGTCGGAAAAATGACTGAATACCACTTATTATAGCTTGTAGAGACACGTTATACTGTACAATGTGGAAATAAAGGCCAAAAACGTCCAAAAACTTCATAACTTAGCATGTCCAAAAAATGGCCAAAAACGCCATGGTATAGTATGTCGAAAAATGGGAAATTTGGACCTGTCGTAAACATGGTTGAAAACCACATATTATAGCTTTTAGAGACGCGTAATACTGTGCAAAGTCGAAATCGAGACGAAAGAAATCCAAAATCTTCATAATTTAACATGTCCAAAAAATGGCCAAAGACGCCATAGTATAGTATGTCGAAAAATGTCAAATTTTGACCCGTCGTAAAAATGGCTGAAAACCACTTATTATATCTTTTAGAGACACGTACTACTGGACAAAGTCGAAATAGAGGCCAAAGATGTCCAAAAACTTCAGAATTTAGCATGTCCAAAAAATGGCCAAAAACGCCATAGTATAGTATGTCGAAAAATGTGAAATTTTGACCCGTCGTAAAAATGGCTGAAAACCACTTATTATATCTTGTAGAGACGCGTTATACTGTAAAATGTAGAAATAAAGGCCAAAAAACGTCCAAAAACTTCATAACTTAGCATGTCCAAAAAATGGCCAAAAACGCCATAGTATAGTATGTCGAAAAATGTCAAATTTTGACCCGTCGTAAAAATGACTGAAAACCACTCATTATATCTTGTAGAGACGCGTAATACTGTGCAAAGTTGAAATCGAGGTCAAAGAAGTCCAAAAACTTCATAATTTAGCATGTCTAAAAAATGGCCAAAAACGCCATAGTATAGTATGTGGAAAAAGATCAAATTTGGACCTGTCGTAAAAATGGCTGAAAACCACTTATTATATCTTGTAGAGACGAGTAATACTGTACAAAGTGAAATTAGAAGCCAAAACAGTCCAAAAACTTCATAATTTAGCATGTCCAAAACATGGCCAAAAACGCCATAGTATAGTATGTCGAAAAATGGGAAATTTGGACCTGTCGTAAACATGGTTGAAAACCACATATTATAGCTTTTAGAGACGCGTACTACTGGACAAAGTCAAAATAGAGGCCAAAGATGTCCAAAAACTTCATAATTTAGCATGTCCAAAAAATGGCCAAAAACGCCATAGTATAGTATGTCGAAAAATGTCAAATTTTGACCCGTCGTAAAAATGGCTGAATACCACTTATTATAGCTTGTAGAGACGAGTAATACTGGACAAAGTGGAAATCGAGGCCAAAGAAGTCCAAAAACTTCATAACTTAGCATGTCTAAAAAATGGCCAAAAACGCCATAGTATAGTATGTCGAAAAATGTCAAATTTTGACCCGTCGTAAAAATGGCTGAAAACCACATATTATAACTTGTAGAGACACGTAATACTATGCAAAGTGGAAATATAGGACAAAAAAGTAAAAAAACTTCATATAATCCATGTCCAAAAAATGGCCAAAAACACCATAGTATAGTATGTCGAAAACGATCAAATTTGGACCCGTCGTAAAAATGGCTGAAAACCACTTATTATAGCTTGTAGAGACGCGTAATACTGTGCAAAGTCGAAATTGAGACCAAAGAAATCCAAAAACTTCATAATTTAACGTCCAAAAAATGGCCAAAAACGCCATAGTATAGTATGTCGAAAAAGATCAAATTTGGACCCCTCGTAAAAATGGCGGAAAACCACTTATTATAGCTTGTAGAGATAAGCAATACTGTACAAAGTGGAAATAGAGGCCAAAAAAGTCCAAAAACTTCATAATTTAGCATGTCCAAAAATGGCCAAAAACGCCATAGTATAGTATGTCGAAAAATGTCAAATTTTGACCCATCGTAAAAATGGCTGAAAACCACATATCATAGCTTGTAGAGACGAATAATACTGTGCAAAGTGGCAATGGAGGCCAAAAAAGTGAGAAGATAAAACTAGGAGCTGAACCCAAATGCACGACACCAGATATCAAAACCGTCAAAATATAATTTTATTTTAAGGCAACAGAAAATAGTCTTTCATAAGGCAGATGCAAAAATCAAAATCAATTCGAAGAGGCAGAAAAGTAACAACAAGAAATCACTCTGACGAGTTTTCAAGAAAACAAGAGTCCAACAAAGTATAAAACAAAACTAGGTTCCTGATCTGAACAATACAAATGAGCGAGCAACAAACAAAACGTGACTTGGGCATGGATATGGTGTTGGTTCTCTGGCAGAAGAGACAAGAAAACCTGGTACAGGAAAAAGGGAGACGCTGACTATATATATACAAGGTAAAGGGAAACAGGTGGAGACATTCAGGGCGGGGCCGACAATCACACTGGCGGGAAAACACACAAAGGGAGGAAGTGAGGGACCTGAAATGAAAGGAGAGTTAGGATTTCAAAAGAAAAAAGGAAATCACAAGACAACATAGAAACAAGAAAAAAAAAATCAAAAAAATTTCCTTGACATGACAAAAAGTCCAAAAACTTCATAATATAGCATGTCTACAAAATGGCCAAAAACGCCATAGTATAGTATGTCGAAAAATCTAAAATTTTGACCCGTCGTAAAAATGGCTGAAAACCACATATTATAGCTTGTAGAGACGCGTTATACTGTACAATGTGGAAATAGAGGCCAAAAAAGTCCAAAAACTTCATAATTTAGCATGTCCAAAAAATGGCCAAAAACGCCATAGTATAGTATGTCGAAAAATGTCAAATTTGGACCCGTCGTAAAAATGGTTGAAAACCACTTATTATAGCTTGTAGAGACGCGTAATACTGTGCAAAGTGGAAATATAGGACAAAAAAGTCAAAAAACTTCATAATTTAGCATGTCCAAAAAATGGCCAAAAACGCCATAGTATAGTATGTCGAAAAATGTCAAATGTGGACCCGTCGTAAAAATGGTTGAAAACCACTTATTATAGCTTGTAGAGACGCGTAATACTGTGCAAAGTCGAAATCGAGACCAAAGAAATCCAAAAACTTCATAATTTAACGTCCAAAAAATGGCCAAAAACGCCATAGTATAGTATGCCGAAAAATGTCAAATTTTGACCCATCGTAGAAATGGCTGAAAACCACTTATTGTATCTTGTAGAGACACGTTATACTGTACAATGTGGAAATAGAGGCCAAAAAAGTCCAAAAATTTCATAAAATCCATTTCCAAAAAATGGCCAAAAAATGTCAAATTTGGACCCGTCGTAAAAATGCTTGAATACAACTTCTTATAACTTGTGGAGACGCGTAATACTGTGCAAAGTGGAAATATAGGACAAAAAAGTCAAAAAACTTCATATAATCCATGTCCAAAAAATGGCCAAAAACGCCATAGTATAGTATGTCGAAAAATGTCAAATTTGGACCCGTCGTAAAAATGGTTGAAAACCACTTATTATAGCTCGTAGAGACGCGTTATACTGTAAAATGTGGAAATAGAGGCCAAAAAAGTCCAAAAACTTCATAACTTAGGATGTCTAAAAAATGGCCAAAAACGCCATAGTATAGTATGTCGAAAAATCTCAAATTTGGACCCGTCATCAATATGGCTGAAACCACATATTATAAGTTGTTAAGATGCGTTCTAGTCTACAAAGTGGAAATAGAGGCCAAAAAAGTCTAAAAGCGTCATAATTTAGTATGTCCAAAAACTGTCCAAAAACGCCATACTATAGGATGTCGAAAAATGTCACATTTTGACATGTCCAAAAAATGCCTGAAAACCACTTATATTTTTTCTCCACAAGCCACATCAATTCGTTTTCATGCATTTATTTTGACGTTTTTCGACATACTCTACGATGACAACTTCAGCCTTTTTTGTGACACGCTAAATTATAACAATTTGGCTTCTTTTCCCCAATGTTCTATGCTATGACGTGACTCTGAGAGGTATAAGTTTTTCTGGGACATTGCGAAATTTGACATTTTTCGACATACCTTGTTGTTTACGGCCACTTTTTCGACATGCTATATTTTGACATTTTTGGCATTTTTTTGGACTTGCTATACAATGACATGTCTCTCCAATATATCATATGCAGTTTTTAGCCATTTTTTGGACATGTTGAATTGATTGACGTTTTTGGCCCTTTTTCTTCGACATTGTATGCCTTAATGAGTCTCTACAAGCTGGGGTATGTCGTTTTCAGCCATTTCTTTATTATGTCAAAGTTTCATGTTTTTGATGACATAGTATGGTTTGGTGAGAAATTTCAAATGTTGACATTTCAAAAAAACAGCTAAAAAATGACATAGTATGGCATGTCAAGACAAGTCATAGTATACTAAGTTGAAAAAACAGCCAAAAGAGTCATATTATAGACGGTTTCTTTTTTCCATTGTTTTGTCTTTAAGCCACTCATCAGAATTTCAGAAGGATGAAAAGGTGAAAACAAAAGGATGGTAGAAAAGGTTAAAACTGCTCGAGGCAGGCTTTAATCAAAGATTAAAACTGTCAAAGCGAAGATAACGGTTTCCTCGCTCCCTTTTACAGGAGCTACTTATACTGTCTAACACAGTGCCGAGACAAGATAAGGCAAAAAGCAAAGACAGCGATCTGTTGTAGACTTTTATCTGGACGTGTGTCGCGTCATCACTCTCTCCACTCTACTTCTCTCATTGGCTGGGGGGGGCATGTTCTTGCTGGGAAATTTCCACTCACTTCATGTGGTTTCCTGTTAAGGGTTGCTCAAACGGCTGCTGCTTCTGATTCATGAACATGTTAAACACGTTCGTGAACCAGGGTGGGGCCTTTTGCATGTTCATGAAGGGGTTCATCTCCCTCAGGGGGAATGAGCAGCTTGGTTTAGGATCTGGGTGCAACTGATCTCCCTACATATAGCATGTCGAAAAAATGGCCAAAAACGTCAGATTTTGACATGTCAAATAAATGGGTGAAAATGACATATTATAACTTGTAGAGACACGTCATAGTATACAATGTTGGAATAAAGGCTATAAACATCAAAATTTAGCATGTCGAAAATATGGCAAAAAACAGAAAAAATAGAATGTTGGGGGGGAAAAAAGGCCAAAAACGTCAACTGTCAATGTTATTAGCATGTCATCCAAAATCACATCAAAAAGTCATACTATAGCATGTCATCCAAAATCACATCAAAAAGTCATACTATAGTATGTCATGCAAAATCACGTCAAAAAAGTCATACTATGGCATATCAACCAAAATGACATCAAATGTTATAAAATAGAATGTTGTCCAAAATTGCTTTGAAAAGTCATACTATAGCATGTCGGAAAAAACAATGCAAAAATTCATGACAAGATTGTTGTCATGAATCATACTATAGTATGTCATTAAAAATTTTAATGAAAGATGTCTTAAAATCCATGCATCCATCCATCCATTTTTTTCCGCTTATCCAGGGTTGGGTTGTGGGGGCAGCAGCCTAAGCAGGGAAGTCCAGACTTCCCTCTCCCCGGCCACTTCGTCCAGCTCTTCCCGGGGGATCCCGAGGCGTTCCCAGGCCAGCTGGGAGACATAGTCTCTCCAGTGTATCTTGGGTCTTCCCCGGGGCCTCCTATCGGTCGGACGTGTCTTGAACACCTCATAAGGGGGGCGTCCTGGAGGCATCCTAATTAGATGTCCGAGCCACCTCATCTGGCTCTTCTCAATGCGGAGGAGCAGCAGCTCTACTCCGAGCTCCTCCCGGATGACCGAGCTTCTCACCCTATCTCTAAGGGAGAGCCCAGCCACCCTACGGAGGAAACTCATTTCAGCTTCTTGTACCTGCGATCTTGTTCTTTTGGTCACTACCCAGAGCTGGAGACCATAGGTGAGGATGGAAAACGAAGCTCAACCGGTAAATCAAGAGCTTTGCCTTCTGGCTCAGCTCCCTCTTCACCATGACAGATCGGTGCAGAGTCCATTACTACAGACGCTGCACCGATCCGCCTGTCAATCTCCCGCTCCATCCTTCCCTCACTTGTGAACAAGACCGCAAGGTACTTAAACTCCTCCACTTGGGGCAGGATCTCATCCCGGACCTGGAGAGGGCACTCCACCCTTTTCCAGTTAGGAACCATGGCCTCGGATTTGGAGGTGCTGATTCTCATCCCGGCCGCTTCACACTCAGCTGTGAACCGATCCAGTGAGAGCTGGAGGTCACGGCCTGATGAAGCCAACAGGACCACATCATCTGCAAAAAGCAGTGACCAAATCCTGAGGTCACCAAACCAGACCCCCTCAACGCCCTGGCTGAGCCTAGAAATTCTGGATGGTGGTCCAGAACCTCTTATAAGCCGCCCGGAAGTCGTTCTCCATGGCCTCATTGAACTCCTCCCATGCCCGGGTTTTTGCCTCGGCGACCACCGTAGCTGCACTCCACTTGGCCTGCCAGCACCTGTCTGCTGCCTCTGGAGTCACACAGTCCAAGAAGGCCGATAGGACTCCTTCTTCAGCTTGATGGCATCCCTCACCGCTGGTGTCCACCAGTGGGTTCGGGTGTTGCCGCCACAACAGGCATCAACTACCTTATGGCCACAGCACCGATCGGCCGCCTCAGCAACGGAGGCATTGAACATGGCCCACTCAGACTCAATGGCCCCTGCCTTCCCCGGGACATGGTCGAAGCTCTCCCGGAGGTGGGAGTTGAAGCTCCTTCTGACGGGTGACTCTGCCAGACATTCCCAGCAGACCCTCACATTGCGTTTGGGTCTGCCAGGTCTGGCTGGCGTCCTTCCCACCATCAGAGCCAACTCACCACCAGGTGGTTATTGGTTGACAGCTCCGCCCCTCTCTTCATCCGAGTGTCCAAGACATACGGCCGCAAGTCCGACGACACAACTACAAAGTCGATCAGCGAACTGCGGCCTAGGGAATCCTGATGCCAAGTGCACATATGGAAACCCTTATGCTTGAACATGGTGTTTGTCATGGACAATCTGTGGCGAGCACGTCCAATAACAGTCCAATAACCAAACACCACTCGGGATCAGATCGGTGGGGGGCATTCCTCCCAATCACGCCCCTCCAGGTCTCACTGTCGCTGCCAACGTGAGCGTTGAAGTCCCCCAGCAGAACGAGGGAACCCCCAGAAGGAGCACTCTCCAGCACCCCCTCGAAGGACTCCAAAAAGGTACTCTGAGCTGCTGTGTGGACCATAGGCACAAACAGCAGTCAGGATCCGTCCCCCAACCCAAAGGCGGAGGGAGGCTACCCTCTCGTCCACTGGGGTAAACTCCAACATACAGGCACTGTGCCGGGGGGCAATAAGTATTGCCACCCCTGCCCAGCGCCTCTCACCAGTGGCAACTCCAGAGTGGAAGAGAGTCCATCCCCTCTCGAGAAGACTGGTTCTAGAGCTCATGCTGTGTGTCCAGGTGAGGCCGACTATATCTAGTAGGAACTTCTCAACCTCGCGCACCAGCTCAGGCTCCTTCCCCACCAGAGAGGTGACATTCCACGTCCCCAGAGCTAGCTTCTGCAGCCGAGGATCGGACCACCAAGGTCCCTGCCTTTGGCTGCCGCCCAACTCACATCGCACCCGACCCCTTTGGCCCCTCCATTGGATGGTGAGCCCACGGGAAGGAGGTCCCATGTTGCCTCTTCGGGCTATGCCCGGCCGGGCCCCATGGGAAAAGGCCCGGCCACCAGGCGCTCGCCATTGAGCCACCCCCAGGCCTGGCTCCAGGAGGGGGCCCCCCGGTGACCCGCGTCCGGGCAAGGGAAACTTTGGACCATTTACGTCTTTCATCATAAGGGGTCTGGTGAGCTACGCTTTGTCTGGTCCCTCCTGTTTGCCATGGGAGACCCTACCAGGGGCATAAAGCCCCTGACAACTGAGCTCCTAGGATCATTGGGAGCGCAAACCCCTCCACCACGATAAGGTGGTAGCTCAGGGAGGGGATGTCTTAAAATGTCATGATAAATCATCTTCTATGATTTAATATTTCCTTTATACGGTTTGTATTTAGCTTAAAAACAGACAAAAAAGAAAGTGAAAAGTCCCCCCCCCCCTTGTTAGAGGTAATAAATGGAGGGGGAGGCAAACGGGAAAATTAATACATAAATAAATGCATAAATAATTACACAAACAACTAAATAAATGCATTTAAAAATTAATAAATATGTGGAATGGAAAATAAAACGGGAAATCAAATAAATATTGTAATTTATGGCATTTTTATTTATTTATTGACACATTTGTTTATTTATTTATTGTCAGTTTCTGTCCTACTAAATCCTGGTGTGTCTGACATAAAGAAATTAAATGTGGTTCCACCCCCGAAAATAAAACTTAAACAACAAAACCAGCTAAACTTATCGGCCCACAGCCAGTAAACAAACAACTGTCCCACAAAATAACACGAACCAGGAAACTAAAATCATAACTTAACAATTATGAGGACAGACTGTTCAAAAATCGCAGCACTACCTGGCCTCTGTTGGCGCATTGATGGACGGGCGGTTCTTGATTGGTGGTCGACATCAAACAGAAAGGAAACCAGGCGGCGGCCCAGGACGTGACCACAGGCAGCGGTCAGGAGGCGGTCCCCGAGGGGATTCAGTTTCGGAGGATCAGGGGTGATATGTGAAGGCCAGCGTCACAAAGGACTGCACAGGAAATAAACACAGTCACAGTCGCCGACAGTAAGAATTTCATTATAAATATAAAAGTACAGAGAAAAATTCATCCCAAATATCACTGCATAGTATGTTAAAAAACATTCTACAAAAAAAATTTCATAGTATGGCATGTGAAAAAAATTCATCAGAAAACATCAAAGTATAGTACACTTTACAAAAATAAAATAAAATAAAATAAAATAAAAATGTTAAAAAACATCATAGTGCACCATGTGGAAAAATGAAAAAAGAAACATCATAGATCAGCATGTCAAAAAAATGTCAAAGAAAATTCAAAATAAACAATGTTGAAAATTGAATCAAAAACTGTGATAGTATAGCATGAATATATAGGGATAGGGTTTATCCTATATACAGTATACACACACACACATATGTGTATATGTATATTCTCATTTTTCTTCATTGCTGTGAAGTATTATTGCATTATTGTTACTGACACGTTCACTGAATCATTATACCTGAGTGCACTGACTTTAGGCTGTTGGTTTGTGTCTTCGTGAGGACGCGTTGTCGTCTCCTGTTGGACAGCAGCTGGGTTCATCTGAAACTTTAACAGAAACGGTGTCGTTATTATTATAACTGAAAACACGCAGAGAATGCGATCGCGCCCAGACGCCCACGGCTCGCTCACACAGCGGAGGATGATTCAGACTGTCAGAGGACACATGGAGACAACAGGAGACACACCTTCAGTGGAATATTTGGACAAACCCCGGCGCTCTCCGATGTCTCACACTCAGGAGGCAATTAGCTTAGCTTAGCACAAAGACTGACGGGGGGAAACTGTTAGCCGCTGTGTCACAGTGACGAGACTCTGAGACTCTGAACGTTTGTGTTTCAGTGTCTGAGGCTCAATACTACGAGTTCACCCCGGCGCCGGACTACGACGACTACAACGCCACCTTCGAGTACAGCTTCTACAGTGAGTCTCACACACACACACACACACACACACACTCACAGACACACACACACTCACAGACACACACACACACACACTCTCACACACACACACTCAGACACACACACACTCACAGACACACACACACACACTCCACAGACACACACACACACACACACACACTCAGACACACACACACTCCACACACACTCACACACACACACACACACACACACTCACACACACACACACACACACTCAGACACACACACACTCACAGACACACACACACACACACACACACTCACAGACACACACACACTCACAGACACACACACACAGACACACCCTCACAGACACACACACACTCAGACACACACACACTCACAGACACACAGACACACACTCACACACACACACACACACACACACACACACACACACACACACACACACACACACACACACACACACACACACACACACACACACACACACACACACACACACACACACACACACACACACACACACTCAGACACACACACACTCAGACACACACACACTCACAGACACACAGACACACACTCACAGACACACACACACACACACACTCACACACTCAGACACACACACACTCACACACACTCACAGACACACACACACACCACACACACTCACACACACACACACACACTCACACACACACACACACACACACACACACTCACACACACACACACACTCACAGACACACACTCACACACACTCACAGACACACACACACTCACACACACACACACACACACACACACACACACACACACACACACACACACACACACACACTCACACACACACACACACTCACACACACTCACACACACACACACTCACACACACACACACACACACACACACACACACACTCACACACACTCACACACACACACTCACACACACACACACACTCTGCTTGGCTCATATTCAGCAGCGTTTTTAGGATCTGAGGTCACTGCAGGACTCAGCCTGGACCTTTTTTTTATTCCAGGTTTCTTTCTTCAAAATTTTTGATAATTTTTTCTTTCCTTTTCAGATTTTTGGTTTGGTTTTTTTAGCTTCACCATTTTCTTTTTTGGTTTTTGGTTTTGACAGTTTTTTTTCTTTAAAACTTTTGACATTGTTTTTTCTTTAAACATTTTTGGCAATTGTTACTGCAAAAATGTTGATTTTTTTCCTTTTAAAAATGTATTTTTCTTTTCTTTAAAAATGTTGTTAATTGTTTTGCTTTTAAACCTTTTGATTTAAAAGAAATGGCCTTTTGTTTTTCTTTGCTTTTAATTTTTCTTTCTTCAACTTTCCACTGGTCCTTGAACACATCATACGTGTCCTTAAAGTCACTCAAAAAAATGTCAAAAGGATGTTTCGACAAAATGACGATTTTCATCGCGGTGATGCGTTCAGGTAACGCCAGCAGCGAGGACCTGGACAAGTTCAGAGAGCGATTCATCGACCAGGAGGACGAAGACGAGGAGGACACGAGAGGCCAGCAGGAGGAAGAGGAAGTGACTGTTACCATGGCGACGACCCGAGCAACCACGGAGCGGGGCGGACCCGACAGTCGAAACGCTGCGTCACTTCCTGTTTCTCTGGTAAGAACAATCTGAGCTCATTGTACCGAGTTAATTTAAACCAAAGATAAACCCGTTAAATCAGCTTCGATGTTATTAACTTTGTTAAAATCTGACGGTGAGCGCTCCGACTGGGAAGAAGTTAATGAGCAAAGTAAGAAGAAATCTCCCAAAAATACCAATAAATAAGTAATAAGTGCAATAAAATTACCTGAAAATTAATAATAATTTAAACCAAAAAAAATAACAAAGAGGAAAAAATCAAGGCAAACAAGAAAAAAAGGGCTCTAAAAATGACTCTTTAACATAATTTCTAATATGTAATAATAACATTTTTCCTTGATTTAAAAACCTAAATATTTTCACTGGCTTTTTTTTTTTAAAGTATGTATGAGAAAAGTGACGTCGCTGCAGGTTTCAGGTTTAATAAATATTTGACAACACTTACAAAATGTTTGGTTAAATTAAATTAAATTAAATTAAATCAGAAACCCGTCAGGCGCTCTGTGTGAACGGCAGCTGACCACGATCGAAACCTGAATTCTTTCCATTTTTTTTTTATACAGCCATTATTTATAAAACTGCTGATTCTTCGCATTTCAGCCGAGAGCAGGTGTCTTCGATAAACTCTGTGTGTGTGTGTGTGTGTGTGTGTGTGTGTGTGCGTGTGTGTTTCCATCTGTTTTCTATAAATGTGAAGCTGATCTCCGCCAGCATCAACACATACTGACAGCGGTTGTCTTTAAATCGTGCAGTGATGTTTGTCTGCAGAGTGCGTGTGAACGCTCAGAGACTGTAAATATCCGCAGGATGAAAGACAGAGACGTGACGTGTGGACATGTTAACAGAAAGACGATTCTCATCGTCCACAGAGGAACAGAAACAACCGGCAGAGAGACAAACACGTCCATGAAGACGTTCACAGTTTCTGATTTTCAAACCACAGAAATGCTGAACGCTTCATTTCACAGAGAGTGAAATGAAGCGAATTTACACTTTAAACGTCTTGTTGTCGAGAATTTTCAGTTGTTAAAAAATGCAAAACACACACACACACACACACATAAAAGCTGACGGTGTGTTTTGTGTGTTTTGTGTGTGTGTTTTGTGTGTGTGTGTAGGAAACAAGGACGCTCGTCTGGACTCTGATGATTCTGATCAGCCTGAACCTGCAGCAGCTACAACACACACTATGAGACTGCACACACACACACACACACACTGAGCAGGTGAGACATGTTGGTGTGTAGATGCTGTGTGCATGTGTGTGTGTGTGTGTGTGTGTGTGTGTGTGTGTGTGTGTGTGTGTGTGTGTGTGTGTGTGTGTGTGTGTGTATGTGTGTGCATGCATGTGCGTGTGTGTACGTGTGTGTGTGTATGTGTGTGTGTGCGTGTGTGTGTGCGTGTCCAGCAGGCGGCGCTGCAGCATCACGTCTGACATTTGTGATCAACTTTGACAGACTGGCAACCAGCAACACAGACAGGCAACCAGCAACCAAGAAAAAAACACAGACAGAAAACCAGTAACACAAAAGAAAACATAGATGGGCAACTAGCAACACAGAACAAACACAGACGGGCAACCAAAAACAAAGAGGCAACTAAAAAAATACAACAGAAGCAACTAACAACCAAGACGTACAAGCAAAAACGCAGACAGGCAACTTGCAACACAACTAGAGCAATTATGGGCAACTAAAACTACAAACAGAACCCCAAAACAAACCAACAGCTTAAAGCTAAAAACAGAAACAGGCAACTAAAAACAACGAAAGAAAACAAAACAGTTTGATCCAGATCAAAACCTCGACGGGATCACATGATCTGAACTCAGAATCCCCCCCCAAAAAACTTTACGGCGTAAAAATAGAAGATCTGCAGCTGAACGTCTTCGCTAAACGACCGTCCTCTCTCTCTGGTTTCATGTCGTCTCTCTGTGGTGAAATCAACGCACCGAGTCACCAGGTCCGACCTGCGCACTCGTCGGTAAGACCTTTAAATCGTCAGGGCGAATGCTCGGCGGCGCTCTGTGTGGAGCAGAGTGATAAAGTGAATGTCATGAAGTAATTGCAGATAAATGAGCTAATTTTCTCTGAAAGGTTGAGACGCTCACTCGGCTCAAACCTGCAGGTTGAGACTTTTAGGATGAAAATCACTAAAGATTGAGACTAAATTATGAATAAAATCAAGATTGAGAATAAATCGCTGACATTTAGAGTCGAAGCTCAGACAAAAAGCTGCTTTTGTTCTGCTGAAAATGATCCCATCACTTCTGTTTTTATCACTCTGTTGCCACTTTTTTTTGTTTCGTTTTGAGTTTTGTTCGGCTCGATGACTGCTGGTCTGGAGTTTTTCTCCCTCTGTCGCTCGGCGCTCTGTCGATATTTAACCCCTTAGGGACTGTTTGGGTCATGTTGACAGTTTAAAAACACACAGTTGTCTCCTTGTCTCTTGAATTCTCACAAACTGAATAGTGAATTTTTCCTGCCAAGAACTTAGTTGTTAGTTTAGTCTTAGTTTTCGACAGACGTCACTTCCAATACTGAATTTTCCATTTCAACACCGTATGACCCTTATATCAGCAGAGCAGACAGATATATCAGCCAATATTTTTTTTTAAATTTTTATGCTCTAAAATATAATTTAGCTGTAGATTCATACAGTTTAGACACTGATTGTGATATTGCAGAACAAATTAAGGAACATAAAGTTGAGTGATATATCATTTTTGGCCGATAAATCAGGTGAAGTTGTCCTAAAACAGGTAAAACCAGTATCGGCAGATACGTCTGTCGACATCAAGGAATATTGGTAAAGAAATGTCAATGTAAAATCTGAGGTAATTTGGAAACTGTGATGTAATAATATACTTTGTCCATTAGTGAGTACTGACATGTTTTAATATACAAGTTTATAGTATTTTGTTTGTTTGTGTCACAATTGTCCCCAAATAGTTTTTTTGTTTTATTGTTATTATTTAATTCATTTACATGAAATTTTCATGGTTTGATCTACAAATGATGGACACCAAAATGACGTGGAATTCGTTGCCCTTCAGTGGCGTCTAGTGGCTGCTGGAAGTACTACATCATGTGAAATCCGACCGAAAATTATCCGACTTTCACAGAAATGAACGGCGGCTTTAGCTGGAGTTCAGCAGAACCCCAACATCCGTGGGGGTGCGAGGGCCCGTTCATCGCTGCTTGCAGCTTTAATTTATTTTGTTCTGCTATTTTATTTTGAAATAAAAAAAATAAACATTAAGTACGAGGTGGTTTACAGATACAGTAAGTTTATTTTGAAACAGACTGTATGCATTTAACAAGCAGAAACTGAACATTTTATTTTGAAAAGACAAAAATTATTTACCAGGCGTTAACCCTTTCAAACCCGAGGTTCATCTCTTTGTAAAAAAAAAACATGGGTCAAAAAAACACCCAAAATGCGCAAGAAATTGGTAAAAAGTGCTGAAATAAATCTCAATTTATTTCCCACAAACTTATGACTTCATAAACTCGATCTTCAATTCATCAGAGAAAAAACCGGATGAGCCTTTAAAAGGATTTAAAAGTGCGATAAATACATGACAACGTTTGACGAGTTAAACGACACAAAGTCTTCATATCGATACCATCGACTCACGTCTATAAAAATGACTTCAGATACAAGTCAAACTAAGACAACTTGTCATTTATATATTTATGTAGCATACACTATAAAAAATGATAATAATGATAATATTAATAATAATGCAACTTGTAATGAAATCTTCAAACGGGGAAATTAGTTTTTTTGTATAATGGAAGAAGACTTAATAAAAAATAGCAAATGAGCATTTAAGTTTATTACTCATTAAATTAATTTGACAGAGAAATTAATATTAGATCGTCTTTCACATTTTTTTAACTCAGTCAAATCCACATTGTGTTTTATCCACATTTCAAAAATATCGGAACAGAAACTCGCCCACTGAGTCACGTTTTTCCTCCTCATGGCAAAAATGAAAAGTAATCTAATTACAAATGACACGGCTGAGTGTGAGCCGCGTTGGCTTCACGTAGCAGTACAACACGTATTAGCGAGTGTCGGCTAGCCTCCAAAAACGGTCCACTGTCGGTCTTACAATAACTATGAATATTACGAGTTCATACTCACCTTGAGAACGTCCCTCGTGTCGAGGTTGTTTGGCCTAAAACGCGTCTGAATGTCTGAAAAGTGAAACTCAATGTGGAGAAAAGTTTCATTAATGAGCCGATTTCATCGAGTTTTGTTTGAAATCAGTTAACGCAGAAATTTGAGTTCGACACAATTATTAACATCATTGCGTCGACACGATTTATTAAACAATCTTAACCCTTTAAAACCCGGGCATACCTGCTCGATTTCTGAAAGAAAATACAAGAAAAACATTTGCACCAAAAAAGGGAAAGTTTAAAAAAAAACAACAGAAAAATAGAATGCATAAAGGAAATTACCTGGAAAACTGCTAAAAAATTAAAACAATTCAGTAAAAAAAAAAAGAAAAAACAATATATAGTTGGCTGGGGTTTTTCCCTGCTTTTAAAAAGATGATGATCTAAAATCTACTTTTGGTTTGTGGCACATTTGATAAAAAGTTCCTCGCTGCCTTTTTTTCTCATGTTTCTGAAAGAAACTGCACCAAATGTTTCAGTGTTCGAAGGGTTAAAAACCGAAAGGCACCACAGGAAAAGTGATGAGGATCCAGGTTCGAAAGGGTTAAAAGGTTTCGAGAAGTCAGTGACTCCGAACTGATCCTCTAAAAACTCACATTCAGGAAATGAAAACTTTACACAAAATCAAAAATCAGAAAAAAACAATTTGATTCTTATTTTGTAAAAATAAACGTTTGAAATGTTGGTTTGTGTTTTGCAGCTGATGTCAGATCAGTCGAGTCCTGCGGATGCCGGCCTGGGTCACCTGATGAGGTCACCGCTGTGACCTTTGACCTCTGCAGAGGAGACGCAGCTTCCCTCTGGGCGGACGTCAGCCAATCACAGAGCTTCCACAGTTCACTGCAACGACATCACACATTCACGTCAAATCTGCTTCGTCACGTTTTTCACTGTTTTTTTTTTTCACTGCGAGAACGAACGAGAGCTTCTACTTATCGTGTCGGTATGGAAGATTATTCATGACAAAACTGATGAGCGCTTTAAAAGTCAGACTTTAACCCGAAAACTGAGCAAGTTCACTTGATTTCTTTTAAAAACAACACCCGGCTCAAAAATTTGTACATTTGTAAAAAAAAGAAAAAGATACAAGAAAAGTAAAAATAAGCAAATAAATAAGTGAAAAACAAACAAGTTACCTTTAAAAAGTGGTGAAAAATATATAGAATTATTCTATTTTCTCTAAAACTTTATTTAAAACACAGAATCTTTATAACTATTTATATAGTTTTCTAGATTTTTCCAGAATTTTTGAAATTAATTTCTAATAATCTCCTCCCCTCTTTTTTAGATAATTTTATTTTCTTTTTCTTTTTTATTAATTACGTCCAATTTTTGTGACATTTCTTTTTTTCAGACCAGACCGGCACACAGCGTTTGTGTATCGTGTGATTCTTCTCATGTTACTACGGTGACGCAGTGCAAAACAAGGTTTAACGTTAAAGAGGCTACGTTTTTCATAGAGACGTTTAACAGCCAAAACAATGTACATTCACAACTTGATTTCATAACCTTTTTTCAGTAATTTCATGACAGTGGGAGCTCGGCTCAAAAATCCACAGCTTTAACCCTTCGAAACCTGAACATGTCGACTTGATTTCTCTGTAAAACTTTGGAGGGCGATGAGTGGAAAATAAGAAACATAAAGGAAAGAGCGGAAAAAAAGTTTTTAAAAAATCTAAACAAATAATAAGAATGTGATCTCAAGAAAATACAATCTTTTTATTCTAAATATAGTTTTTTTTAAAATTAATATTCAGATCATTTTCTTGTCACCTTTTACTTTTGTTTTTCAATTTGCGAGACATTTCTGTGGCTCATTAAATTTTTCCCACTTTTATTTAATTTTTTTTTAAGACATGTTGTCTTTAGTGTCTTTTTAAAGACATTTGTCTCAGGTTTTAGAGGTTAAAATGATTGTGAAAAGCATCTTCCTGCAGCAGAGAAAGTTGATTCAGGTGTTTAAGGGTTAATAGTGTTTTTTTAATCTGCTTCAGAACTGAGAGTTTTACTGCACCGCTGTTTTGTCATTAATGAACCTCCATACATGCGCCATCTAAACTCAAAGAGGAAGTGACATCGTTTATTAAAAACTTTA
>NC_142192.1:33777579-33792579 GCF_026936395.1 Plectropomus leopardus | reverse complement strand
ATTAAAGGACAAAAAAGAGAGAAATGTTGGAAATGAAAATGAAAGTGTGTGTGCATGTGCATGTGCATGTGTGTGTGTGTGCGTGTGTGTGTGTGTGTGTGTGCGTGTGGAGGGAGCGAGGGAGGAAAAAAAAGAGAGACCTTGTCAAGTTTGACTTTTTCGCTTCGCCACCGAAAATGTTGGTAACACACACTATCCCCTCACTTTAAAGGTCAGACAACTCACATCTGACACACACACACACACACACACCTGACACACCGTGTGTCAGAGTGTGTGTGAGTGTGTGTGTGTGCTGAATAAGAATGACGCTGTTTCTCTGCAGCAGGTGAGCGAACAGGCGCCACTCGCCTCCTCCTCAGCACACACTCGATTTCTCTGTTTTAATATGATCCAGGTGCTCCGTGTGTGTGTGCAAATAAACTTGTACACACTACATTGTGAGGACTAAGTATTTTTGTAGCAAAGTGAGGACATTTTGAGTGGTCCTCACTCCTTCAAATGGCAGTTTAAAGGGTTAACACTTGGTCTTAGGGTTCAGTCTGCAGTCAGGGTTTGGTTGGGGTGAGGGTAGAGGTCGGAGTTAGGCATTTTCGTTGTAATGGCTAACGTTAGGCTAACGGACTCAGAAAGGCATTATTTCAAGGAGGGTCCTCACAAATGCATAGGTACAAGAATGTGTGTGTGACATATTTCAAGTAATGAGCAGTTTCATGTAGGAACTATTTTCTTTCTACCAAACTACACTCGCCAACCGCATCACCGTGCAGAAAGAAGCGCTCGTTTACTCGTGGACGAGAGGCGTGGAAACATTATGGCGTCCTCCTCAGCTGAGCTGAAATGTTAGCGAGCTCAGTGGTGCGAGGCGAGCGAGCAGCAGATGAAACATCATGTTTGGGTCTGACAGCGTCCTCAGAAGTCTCAGCTGTTCAGACACGGACGATTACTGTGTGGAAAACTGTGAGGACGAACAATCCAGCAATTTATGGATGATGTTTCTCAACATGCGATTTCACCGTTTTCCCAAAAACATGGGGGAAAAAGGCAATGAGCAATTTGATAAAAATGTCCTGCAAAATGCATGAAATGACCAGATTTTAAATTTTATTTAAAAAAAACAAATTTTTTTTTTCCCCCAGAGAATTATATTTTTTATTATCATTCTATATTTTAAATGATTTTACAGATTAATCTTTTTTTGTTATGCAGATTAATTCAGGGCATCTCTCTGTTGTTTCTTACTCCCCTGTTTGACTGTTTTTTCGTCGTTTTTTGTGTGTGCTAATTTTAGGTCCTTTTCTAATACTTTTTATTAATTTCTTGCTAATTTCTGAGTCATTTCTTTTACAATAAATTTTTTTCTGATTTTTTTTCTTGAATCATGCAACACAAACAAACACCCTGATAAATGACCTGAGCGTCGAGCTCGGGTACGCCTCAGCACGGCAAACGTCTGCTGACCGTCTGTGTTATTCATGTCAAAGGTCTTTACGGCACGCACAGGTCGTCCTGCAGGTGACGGTCAGGTGCGTCGTGACTGCGGCTCAGGAGGCGTTCAGGAACCCTCCGAAATATCAGTTCTCTAAATGGGTTTAAAGTTGTTAGAGTTGTTAGAGTTTGACTCAGTGGGAAGTCGTCGGGTCCCATCGGAGGATCATTTGAGCGTTTCTCCAGTCAGAGCGATTAGACTCCACATTAAGCCCTGATGTGCTGATAATGATGATGATGATAATGATGATGATAACAGGAAGGGAAGCGCCACTAAACGCTCCCTCAGTGGTGTTAATGGACTGTTCCCTCAACCTTTTCATGGCGGTATTGTTGGCGTTGTCGTCAGGATGTTTGGATAATCTCTGAACGGCGATCTGCTCCGAGGTCAGACGAGACTCAGCTCTGTGAAGCTGCTCGTTTCTCTGGCTGACGAACGCGTTTAAAAAGCTGACAAAAACTGAACCACGAGAACTCTGAGAACCCAAAAAAACCCAGCCAGAGTGTCTCTGCTGTCATTCCAAACTTTCACCACGAATATTTACAAACCTAAAGTTCGTGTCAACTGCCCGGCGCCATTTTTGCCAATACCGCACGCCAAAGTTGCTGCGGTCACGTCACGTGCACACTAAAATGGGGAAGAGCTGTTCTTGGATTGACTGAACAAATACATTCAACTAACAGTCAGAGCTTTTTTTTTTACCGACTGCTGAAAAAACAGGGAAAGAGAAGCAAACTGATGTTTGAAACTCGCAGAAACAACCTGAATCCACTAAAACGCGGATTTGCAGTTCCAATTTCGTATTAACTGTTCCTAAGTATCAAAAGTAATTTTCTGGCAATAAAAGTACTGATGTGCAAATATGGTCAAAATGACCTCATCAGGTGGAAAATAGTCAAAATGACAAATTCAGAGTCAAAAGCCCAGAATGACACCCAGAAATAATACAAGTCCTGTTTTTCTGCTCTGATGGCTGTGGGATCAAAAATGTCAGTTTGAATGGGTTTCAATGGAGCATTTTTGGACCTGAACAGTCTGAATATTACACTGTGGAAACTATTTAGTTTCCACAGTGTATTTTAGACTTATTGTAGGAGCTGAGCTGCAAATTCACTGATTACACTCAAATACACAATCTGGACTACATTTAGGACACATGCATCAACACACACACACACACAATTATCAAAAAAAGAGAGACAGTCCCTAAAGGGTTAATTTGGCCTTTAAACTAGTATGCGACCTACAGGCAACATATGTAAAATAATCACATGATATTATTGTGGAATTCATGTTTTCATGTGTAAGATCTTACATTTCATAAATTATGTGTTCGTGCACGTTTGTTTCACCTGATATGAAATGTGTTTTGTGTGATGACTGTTACGTTGTCATGGCGACGAGCACAGTGGCTTAATGCTCTCTAAGTGGCTTCAACAGCGTCTTCATCGAACATTTAACATCGCGTTCATGTTATTGTCTGACTGAGAAGTGTGTGTGTGTGTGTGTGTGTGTGAACTTTCACACACACTTCTCTTCGTGCGTGTGTGTGTGTGTGCTGCATGCCTGCAGCAGACTTGAGTTTAGGCTTAAAAGCTGCCATTTAGTGTCTACATTATCCAGATGCACATAATGGGAGCGAAGCGAGGAAGCATTAAACGCACTCAGAGGTGGAAATTCACTTAACTTCATAATGGTTTTGTTCTGGCTGTTCGGAGAGGAGGAGTGTTTAAGTGTGTGTGTAAAATGTTCTCTTTGGGGTTCACGTCCGACGCTGTGATTTAAGGAATGCAGCGGTTGCTCGGGGAGACGGGATGAGAGGTTTCATGGCGGATGGAAATGATGTGCAAAAGTACATTTAAACGCTGAATAACACCTTTTTATCTTGTGCTCATAAATTAGGAAGCTCCTTTTCATGAATTTGCACCTCGTGGTTTTATGTGCGAGCGCACGAGTCACTTTACAGTTTACATTCATGCGCATGAAAATACGGATGCTTCACACACACACACACACACACACACACACACACACACAGGTATCTAACAGGGTGAAACCTCCGACTGTGAGCTTCCTTGTTGTTGATTGATTCCCACTGAGCTCCATATTGTGTTTTTATCGACCAGATCAATCAATGTGGCCCCCTCGCTGTGTGTGTGTGTGTGTGTGTGTGTGTGTGTGTGAGAGAGAGAGAGAGAGGCAATGCAGAGGCAGAGTCTTGATTGGATGAGTAAATCAAGACTGATGAGTGAAGGTCAGCAAGGAGACAACACACACACACGCACACGCACACACACACACACACACAGAGCTGAGAGCAATCAGGTGGGTCACATGACATCAGTGTGTGTGTGTGTGTGTGTGTGTGTGTGTGTGTGTGGTGTCACCTGCAGATCGTTAGCAGGAACAGTCATCTGAGTACTGATCGTCTGATTGGTGTGAGCTGCAGGTGATGATGACATCAGCACAGGTAAACTCAGGTCAACCAAACACTGCGACCTCACCAACAAGCGGGGCGGGTCATGTGACGAATATGTGCACAGTCGCCTGCACGAGAGCCTGTCGTAACTACCTCACACGTTTCAGACAAAGGCGAGAAGGACCACAACAATAACAACCATGGCGGACGTTTTCTTTCTTTGTCAACGTTTTGGCTTTTTTTTACTGTTTCATTTATAAATGATTTTTTTCTTTTATTTTTGAAATTTTTATTTTTATTTATTTATAGCAATTTTTAAGGAGCGTGGATGGATCCAACAAACCTCAGACTTTCATGCAGGAGTCCAGTCTTCATTTCACACATCTGTTGCAGCATCCTGCAACATCTACAGCAGACGCAGAAGGATGCCTAAAGCGTAACGTGCAGACGCAGAAGGATGCCTAAAGCGTAACGTGCAGACGCAGAAGGATGCCTAAAGCGTAACGTGCAGACGCAGAAGGATGCCTAAAGCGTAACGTGCAGACGCAGAAGGATACCTAAAGCGTAACGTGCTGATGCAGAGGTGGACCAACAAAGCGGCAACATGTAACGACTACATTTGATTTATTTAGCCTGACTGGAAGCAGGAGTCACGTGCGTCCCTGACAGGGAAACAAAACAAATGATCACAGAAGAGGAACCGAAAACAGAGAGGAGGAAGTCCTCTCCCAGGTGGCTCTAAGAGACACGCGACTTCCTGCGTTCACTGTTATTTAAACCCTCACCGCCAACAATACGCAGCATCATTTAAATCCCCCAAAATCATCGTTGCATCATCGGACACAGACTGGAAGCTGGTAAACGAACGTCGTCCAGCTGAAATGCGTCCGGAGTAGCCGCTTTTATTCCTCGCCTCATTTTGCTCGGCGCCAGGAGAAGATGAAGATAATTAACGTCAACACGACTGCTTTTGGCTGCTTCCTAACCCTCGATTCCCCGCCTGTTCTGCACGAGCCGCACAACACGAGACGCACAACACGAGACGCACAACACGAGACGCACGCGCTCCATTTGTAAGAGCTCCAGCTCATTAAAAAACACTTTAACATGCTATGATGGCTCTTCTGCCCGCTCGCTGATCAACACACACACACACACTCACACACACACTCACACACACACACACACACACACACACACACTCACTCTTGTTTTTGTTCTTGTGAGTGGAAGCACATCAGAAACACTCGTCCGGTATAATCACACTCTTTGTCTCTGTGTTACACACACGCTGTAATTAGGAGACGGTCTCTTCTGCAGAGCGGAGAGCTGAAAGTGAGCTGCTTCATTTCCACGCCGAGATAAAGACCGGCGGCGAGCGTGTTTCTGAGCCGCCGAGTCCGCCGCCGGTCGATCACATCAGCCAACGGACAAACTGCAGATCCGTTTATCTGTCATCCAGAATAAACTCACTGATCAGGCGTCTCAGGTCGTTTTAACGTCCTGCTGAATACAAATGATTCAGTGAAAAGAAAGATTAACTCCTAAAACCCAAAAACAGCCTCAGAAATCTTCATCAGTGGTGATCAGACGTCACTGAAAGCTTCTTCACCACGTTCAGGAGTTTGATGCGGCGGCCAACACTCGAAAATCTGGCGTTCTTGGTTCTCTGGTTTCTGAAATGTTGTTTTGTAAGGTTGTGTTCTCAGAAATGTTTCCTAAAATGTTTTGTTTTTCACAATTTTGTTGTGTTTTCTGAAAAGTTGTAATGTTTTGTGAAATGTTTTGGTTTAAAAATGTATTTTCTAAAAGTTTTCTGAGATGTTTTCTGAAACTTTGTTTTATTGCTAAAAAGTTGTTTTGGTTTTGTGTGTTTACTGAAATGTTAGAGTATTTTTTGCAAAAGTTGCAATGTTTTCTGAAATGTGGTATTTTCTGACGTGTTGTTTTATTTTCTGAAAGCATTAATATTAATAATCAGCTGCAGAGACAAATATTTCCCTCCGGAGCTGGTGGAGACCAAAATCAGAGCAAACAGAGAGCATAAACACCGACTCACACTCCCTCAGCCATCGCTGCTCTGAAACTGCTCCTGCTCAACTGCTCAAATCACACGAATACTCCGTATGAGCGTCGATATTCAGCCGAACTCGACCAGCGAGGCGGCCGTGAAACGGACCGGTGACATTCTGGAGAGAAGCTCTTTTAGAGGGAGCGAGGCGAGGAGGAGCTTCACCTCCCGCTGCAGTTTACATCTCTGCAGCACAGCAGAGCATCTAATGGAGATGTCCTCACACACACACACACACACACACACACACACACACAAACAAACATATGCACACGCACACACACAAACATATGCACACACACACACACACACACACACACACACACACACACACACACTGACATTTCTGCTCCGTCATCTTCACTGGATCTCAAGCTCTCAGGGAGGAAATTCAGCGTTTTAGTGAGCGTGTGTGTGTAGATGTAAGTGGTGTGTGTAGGTGTAAATGTATGTGTGTGTGTGTGTGTGTGCGCTCGGTATAATAACAACTTCCCACGCTACTTTGAGCTTCAGGAACATTGGAAGGTGTGTGTGTGTGTGTGATTGTGTGTGTTTCTGTGTGTGTGTGTGTGTGTGTGTCTTGAATTTTGAGCCCGGCATGCTGGGAGTGATAGCTAATGGGGTTGCCATGGCGATGTGAGGTTGACCTCAGAGCAGATGGAGCGCGGGGGGAAGTCGGTGTTTGTAGGTTGGAGCTCTCGATACGAACACTTTGATTTATCGATTATCGGCCGCACGTCTGCTTAATAAAATAAATAAATATATACAAAACAATTTATTCTGAATTGCTGACTCCTTAAAAAAAACAAACAATTCAATTCAGATTTTGATGCTTGCCAAAGGTGTCTGACGGCGTCCCTGTTTTGTCGCAAAGATTTTGTCCCAACATTCATTTTTGACCTTCAGTCTAATAAAGCAGAGTTTTGTTTCGGAGTAAATGAAACAAAATACTTCACTAAAAGTGTTTTGGATCGCAAAGCAAACAGAAAAAAACACATTTTTTTTTAAAAAAAGGTGCTATATGAGTAAAGTTCTTTTTCATAAAGGTTAATGAGGAACATTTCCTCGTTATAATCTGGTCGGTTTTTATCTCCCTCTAAACATATTTGGTGCTGCAGAACGAGCCGAGCACAAACGTGATTTCCAGCAGAGCGTTTCCACTTTGCTTTAATTCAGGAGAGAACGGAGTGTGATCTCGGGGGAAAGTCCATTCGGAAAGTTTTGGAAGAGGACGTGCGTGATTTGGAACGTACACTCAGTTTAAATGTCACGCAGGCTGTTGCTGTTGACCGATAAGACGCCGAACGCTTCCATTAAACGCCGTCGAGCCTCCTGAAAATGTCACGGTGTCACTTTCATGTGATTAAAAACAGAAGAAGCTGTTGTGTCGATGACGTTAGTCACGCAGACGTCTCCCTGCAGGCGGCTGCAGAGGAGCAGACGGACGCAGATCAACAACCAAATCACTGCGACTCTCCGTCCTTCACGCACGAGGAAAGTTTCCTCGCCGGGAAAAGTTCCTCCGATGTTTGTGTCGGCTAAACGCTCACAAACTGTAAATGTATGATGATCTCTAGAAACCATCTTTTTCATGTCTGATATTTGTGCTTTGAAACTGTCTGAAGGACGTTATTCTCCACCTCCAGCTCCCACTGCAAGTTTAGAAAAGACTAGAAAAGACATTTCACAATCACTCTGTCACAGAAACAATACGAGCAAATAAAACCGCCAAAATACCACAACACGAATGTTCCTCCTTAACAGAAAGTTACTATTTTCTCTCTTTCTGTCATAAAATTGACAGTTTTAAATATTGTCGATTAACCTTTTTTAATAATTACGTTTTTAATGTTAACTTGTCGAATATTGCTGCGTCTGCGTCTTCGTCTGCGTCTTCGTCTGCGTCTGCATCTGCTACCAAAACCAACAAACTAAGATAATATTGATGAATCCCAGATTTCCGCTAAATGAGTGATGTTTTAAGGAAACGTGCAGAGTGAAGAGTTAATGGAGAGCAGGTGGCTCCTTTACAAACACTGGATTTGACTTCTTTTTTCTGTTTCTTTCCTTCTTTTCGTCCTTTTTTATGTTCTGTTCTTTTGCACGTTTGTATGTTTATGGTCGTGGGAAAAAAACATGTTTGAAATAAAGATTTCGATCAATCAATCAATCAAATGTTGGCAGATATTTGTGTGCGCTGTGACTGACAAATGACCGACACAAAGGTTCAGGATCAAACACACGATGCCACAGAGACACAGAGCCAATCAGCAGCGTCAGACGCCGTCTGAATCAACGTTTACTGACGACTCAACCTGCTGGAAGTCGACCATCAGACCGAACGGACGGTTTTAAAGTGACGGTTGATGAACTCCCCAAAAAGTCAACATTAAGGTCATGAAAGTAGTTTTAATTGTTCATTATCGCGGCCGGCGCTTTGAGCTCGGCGGCAGAACAAACTTCATTTGGAGGATCACCGGCATCGCCATCAGTAACGTTAAAGGTCACACGCAGACGGCATGCGCGCGGCGGCATCCAGGAACCATCATCATTTGCATTGTGCAGAACTATTTCTGCACAATGTCAACCCTCCTCTAATAAAGAACTCCCCTGTAATGGCGCTCTGCAGCATAATGGCCAATTTATGTCCATTCAGAGCCAAAGTGGCGCCCGCGGGGGCCTCCCTCGCACTGCATTAAATAACCAATTTGCAGCCAAAACGTCATTACGGGAATAGTTCCCCACCAAACGATGTCATTACAGTAACGGCAGCCACTCCAGCGTGACGCGGCAGATAGATACAGGCGCACGCCGGCTGAAACATCCGTCACTCATTGTGTTGCGAGTCCTTCATGCCCGGCTGCCCGACATCATGAAGTTAATGCCTCAGACGCCATTACGCAGGAAGTGCCTGCTGTCAGAGCCGCTGTACAACAGCGGCGCCAACATGCGCTCCTGGCTCAATCGCCGCACATTTAACTTCACAATGAAAGCGTGAAGAATGAGCCAGACGTGGCTAATGTTAGCCGCCGTGCGACGCCGCCTCTTATTGTGTTACGGCGCCATTAACTCGCTGGGTAATCCCCGCAGGCATCAATAAAGTCTAAAACCTAAATGACACGCTTAATCACGACACAATTAGTGCGAGTCAGGACACGAAGCTGTGGAAGGATGTAAATTAATCCGCAGCCAGAGTCTCCCGCTGCTTCACATCTGCGGCGGCTGTAATCACGTCAGTCAGTCAGCGAGTCAGTGAGTCACGGCTAATCGCCGCTCTGAGGGCGCCGCTCTGCCTGCTCGCTCAGGTTCATTGTTTCAGAGGCGGTGACGTGAGTGACTGCGGGCGCTCGCACATCCTGCTGCTGCTCGTCTGATTAAAGAGGCAAACGGAGGTCGAGGTGAAGCTGCAGCAGCGACATAAAAACACACCTGAAGTCAGAGAGGAGACGCACACACACACACACACACACGCACACACACACACACACACGCACATTTCTCTGACTGAGCTGAGTCGTGAAGGTGAAAATTATAAAGCGTCATAACAGAGAGATGAACGCTTGTCCTCCTTCCTGTTGTGATAACTGTGTGTGTGTTGATGCATGTGTCCTAAATGTAGTCCAGATTGTGTATTTGAGTGTAATCAGTGAATTTGCAGCTCAGCTCCTACAATAAGTCTAACAATAACAGAATGGAAAACTATTTTAATATATAACATTTTTTAAACCTTGATTTTGAAAAGCACATTTTGTTTGCAGAGCGATAGGAGAGTGTGTATGAAAGGGTTAAAAAAAGAGATTTAAAGTAATAATTCGTGACATTTCACTGTTTCTTTGCAGCTGTTTTTGCTCGTTGCTCATCGATGTTTCCTCTGAGATTTGAAGCTTTCTGAAGAGCTGCAGCCTCCTAGTTACACAAACCACCTCACAACATAAATGTAATAGTAATCAGTTACAGTTACTGTTGTTCCCATGAATCAGTGACGCAGAAACACAGTGAAATGAGGCCCAGGATGAAAAAAGGCGTCAGCTGCTGATTTTTGAGTTTTGAGTTTTTGCTCTGCAGACCTGAGCAGCTCATTTCTTCTCTCGCAGCTCTTTTATAAAAAAGGTACTTTTCATTCTGGTCACCTAACGGGAGCTCATTTAGATGCCAGGTGAATGCAATTAACTCGCGCGGCAGAATACAAAGCGAGCGGCTCTCTGAGCTCCCAGGACTCATCCGCCAAAATAAACCTGCAACGAGTCGGAAATGACATAAAACGGACCGAACGTGACAAACTGAGCCGGTGAGCGACTTCAAGAGAGACGTCATTAAAAAAATTGTTAAAATATTTAAAGAAAATTTAAAAAAAACCAAACAAACAATAAAGAGCAATCACAATTTAAAAAAAAACAACAAAAATGTTATTTTACCAAAACCTTTGAAAAGAAAAAATAAAGTTAAAAATCAGAAGTAAAATGAATGCAAAACCATTTCAAGTTGTATGCCTTTCCCTTCAGCCAAAATTAAAAAAAAACCCAGTTCTTCCCCAGTGCTTAAAAGACTATTCCTCCCATAAATACAGTCCATAATTATAATAATTATTTTTACTTTTTATTATTATAATAAAAAGCCCAGAATCTCTCATTTACAAAAAGAATAATAATCAGGGTGAATAAGGAGCCAAAGTGCATTCAAAAGCATCAAAACAGAGCTGGTTCATCAAAAACGAGGGTCCCCCCGGCCCCCCTGCAGAGGTCTGGGCTGAGCCCCAGTGGCCTCAGATCCTGGAGACCTGCAGGCAGGAAGGACGTCAAACTGAGCCGGTAGACGTCAGGAGAGACGTCAGAGAGGACATTTTCAGTTTGTGGAGAGACAGAATAATTTATCTCAGTCACTTCTTCTTAATCTTAATTTGTGATTTTTCTCAGCGAATTGACTCGGTTCTTCCTCTTTATCTCGAGTTCAGTCTGAGTGGAACTCGGTTCACGGCGAGTAGACGCACATCAGTGTTTCTGTCCGTCCGTCTGTCCTCTCCGGCTTTAATCACAGGATCACGGCGCGCTGAGGCTGAAGGGATTCAGTCGAGGGTCTCTGAGCGACAATCCGCTTTACAGGTGGGACTCCTGACCGGTATGACCGAGCGGCCACCAAGAATACAGAGTAGGAGGCGAGGCGATGCGAGGCGAGGCGGGGCGAGACGAGACGAGGCGAGGCCTCGTGAGGCCTTGAGTTTGAGTTCGTTAGCGGAGAGGTCAAGCGGGGACGAGGACGATTATCGGCCTCGAGGTCGTCTACTCAGACTCTGAATGATCACTTATTGTGAAATATAAACTGTAAGAACATCGTTTGTGCAGATCAAACTATTTTTAGGTATTTTTATATAAACAGAGTAAGAGAGATTAACCCTTAGGGCCCGCTTACACACTCGAATCAAGGTTAAAAAAAAATCTAAATCAATAAAAAATCAATATTACTTCCTACTTTCAGTGAGTTAAGTTTTAAACCATAATTAGTCCTAATCATCAACATTAAATGATCAGAATTTTCAGGGTTTTTTTTGTTTTTTTGACAGAAAAACACACGCAGACTGCCTTTTCATGTTTAAAGTGATCTTATTTTGATAAAGTAACTGACAAACCCCGTTCATATGTGATGATAAATTTCTCAGTTGTCTCTTTTGGTGTCTTTGCTGAAGCCCAATTTTGGACAATTTTCAGACAGATAATTGAAAGAAAAGCTAAAAATCGGTGGGCCTGATGCTGAGCCTTGGGGGATGCCCATTTGATTTTATCGGGGAGCAGACTTTTTTGAGTCTATCTTCGCACATTGCTCTTGAATGTAGATAAGGAGCCAAACAGCTAAAAGCTAGATTGGAGAAATTAAATTTAGACAGCTGGGTCAAGGTCAGGGAACGCTGCCGCCAATACATCACCGCTGTCCGAAAACACTTTACATTTTCAACAAAATGCAAGTTTCTGTTTCTGCGGAGTGTTTATGTCGACAGTCTGCGCTGCTGAACTTTAATCAAAGCTGCAATAAGAGGAGTCTCTTACCGTAGGCCGAGTCGGCTGCAGACTCCTGGTTCCGTGTGGTCGCCAACACGTCGCCTGTACACAAAACAACACGCCCGCAGTTAGACTGCTGCTTTTATGTCCCAAAAAACCCTCCGTTCATTCACGGAGCAGTTTACAGCCCGTATCACCGCTGACTTTTACACTGTGTACAGCTCATATTAGAGCTGCTTTCATCGCCATTGTGGCTGTAAAGCGGCGAGTTTATCTCACCGTGGCAGCTGTCGGGGTGAAACGAGTGGTCGCCCTCGATATCCTGCTCGAACCCGGCCCTGAGGAGGAGGAGGAGGAGGAGAGAGGAAGGAGGAGAGGAGTTAAAACAAACAAAAGAATCAAACATCCAAATCAGACACATCACTTGCTCTCATGTCGGTTGCCGTGGGTAACGGTTGCCAGGGCAATTAATCGATGATGTGCATCCAGGTAACGAGCTGAGACAGCGTTAATTAGATTACGTCACACAGTTCATCTGCAGCTCGTCACTTCGGTTTTGACGGCGGGAGACGTCCAGAGGTTGAGCGAGAGACGCCGAGTCTCAGCGGCGGTAAAGCGACGCGGGTAAATCTCTCTGCAGCTCCAGTCAATGAAGCCATTCACTTTCCTCTCAGTGTCTCCGTCTTTCTGTCCCCGCTATTTACTGTCTCTGCCTCCGACACCGCCGGCGTTTTCCATCTGACCTTCAAATCAATTTTAAAGGAGCAACAAATCAGAGTTTTACTGCCGTGACATCAAACGACTGCAGCGGAGACGGATACCTCGCTGCTCACCTGCCGAATCATGAAAACCTCTTTAACCGCCAAGAAAAGGCGAGCTTTTTCACCCGCTCCCCCCGACGAAATCCCCTAAAATACCTTCAAATGTCTTTTTTTCACAGCATTTATTTCACTGCCGTCACGTCAAAGTAATAACTGATCTCTGCAGACCGAGAGCCGTTTTCACAGTTTGATTTTTGTCACCACTTCAGAAACAAAAACCTTTTCACTGTTTACAATCAGTCTGTGTACAATCTTTGTGTTTTTTGGTCGCTGTTGAGCTTCTGTCGTTACAAAATCAGCACTTCCTCCAGAAAACTTTCATATTAAAGCTTTAATGGCTTTAAAGTCTCAAACACTGCGAGTCAGTTGCTTTAATTTCGATCAATAACAAAAACAGGTGAAAACAGGCAACGAGCAGATTAACAAGACAAAAATATGAAAAAAAAGGTTTTAAAAATAAAGAATTACCTGAAAACACAAAGTAAAAAAAAAAACTATAAAAAAATATGTTTAAATTTTATATTTTTATTATATTTTTTATGTAACATCATTTAAAATTTAAAAGTATTATAATTATAAATATAATTAACTTTTTTTTAACTCTGATAATCCTCCCCTCACCATGTTGGCGTTTTTTCCCTTCACGTGTCAAAGAATCAAAAATGCTGAAACTGAACCGAGTGAACTGGATAATCTGCTGGAAACATCCGAGCAGGTTATTTTGGGAGGTGCTGAGTTCAGTGTTTTCAGGGGTTTAGTTTTGAGGACGTTATTGTTCATTTTTAATTTCATGTAAATCTGTCCTGTCGTGTTTTGGAGGAATATTTCTCAGAGTTTGACAGACGGACCGACATCACCGTGACAACGCCCACGAGCAAAAATCAAAACTCTTTCAACATTTATATTTAGTCGCTCTGGCAAAGAGTCGTTTCATGATTCATTTTTCCAAAAACAACAGAGGAAATAAATATTTGGCGACGCTCCAACGAACCAACAAACAGTCATAAAGCAGCGACAGGAAGTCAGAGCGTCCTCGATGTCTCTGGAGGTGGACGGATGATTTTCCAGGACGGTTTCAGAGAAAAAAAAAAGGTACTTTGTCTCTCAAACTGCTGCAGAGACAGAAAGCATTCATCAGGGCGATCGTGCTCAGCCCACGCCGGCGTTCGTTTGGCTCGCCGTGTTCTCGCTCCGTCTGTATTGGCAGATTTTCCCGCCTGACTGATGGAGCAGGTGAACTAACATTTATTCAAACTTTCTCTTCGGGGTTTGTCAGAACGAGTCCGGCGTCTCTTCACCTGCTCAGACTTTACCGACTGTCTTCGCACATTCAGCCGCCTCCTGTTCTCCGCAAACGTCAGCTTTCAGCTCTCCGCACTTTGTTCTTCACGTTTTTATCACTTTCTCTTCTTCGTTTGACCTCCTCTCTCTGCACGCCGCCATTCCTCGGTGATGTCATGTCGCCGTGCTCGATAAATACGCCCCGAAACTTCCTGTGAAAACCTCGGCTGCTTTTAGATTCTGGTTTCATTCAGACAGATTACACGACGTGATGTTGGACGGACGCTGGACGCAACGATCCACAGCCTGATGTCAGCGTCTCTAAAGTGACGCAGGATCTGAGCCGGCTGTGTCACTGTGGATGGTGGACAGTGGACGGTGGACGGTGGACAGTGGACGGTGGACGGTTGACAGTGGACGGTGGATGGTGGACGGTGGACAGTGGACGGTGGACAGTGGACGGTGGACGGTTGACAGTGGACGGTGGACTGTGGACGGTTGACAGTGGACGGTGGACTGTGGACGGACAGTGGACGGTGGACGGTGGATTGTGGACGGTGGATTGTGGACGGTGGACAGTGGATGGTGGATGGTGGACAGTGGACGGTGGACTGTGGACAGTGGACGGTGGACTGTGGACAGTGGACGGTGGACTGTGGACGGACAGTGGACGGTGGACGGTGGATTGTGGACGGTGGACAGTGGACGGTGGACGGTGGATTGTGGACGGTGGACAGTGGATGGTGGATGGTGGACAGTGGACGGTGGACTGTGGACAGTGGACGGTGGACTGTGGACAGTGGACGGTGGACTGTGGACTGTGGACAGTGGATGGTTGACGGTGAAAAATTCTTTTTAAGTGATTTTTTAAGTAGACGCGCCCGCCAAAATAAAAATCATCAGATGACACCAATTATCAGCCAGAAACT
>NC_142192.1:33762579-33772579 GCF_026936395.1 Plectropomus leopardus | reverse complement strand
CGCTCACACACACACACACACACACACACACACACACACACACACACACACACACACACACACACACACACACACACACACACACACACACACAGACACACACACACAGACACACACACACACACACACACACAGACACACACACACACACACACACACACACACACACACACACAGACACACACACACACACACACACACACACACAGACACACACACACACACACACACACACACACACACACACACACACACACACACACACACAGACACACACACACACACACACACACACACACACACACACACACACACACACACAGACACACACACACACACACACACACACAGACACACACACACACACACACACACACACACACACACAGACACACAGACACACACACACACACACACACACACACACACAGACACACACACACACACACACACACACACACACACACACACACACACACACACACACACACACACACACAGACACACACACACACACACACACACTGACTGCTCGACTCGATGATGGTAATTAAAGCCAACGATGTCAGCTGATGAGCTCCGTGTGACCCGCAGACGTTAGTGGGTCACTTTTACTGTCAGTATGGAAAAAAAACTCCTGTAAAAACTGAAAACAGGCAGACGAGGCCGCTGACGTCACGTCTCCGCTGAAGTTGTCTTCTCTGAAATCTTTGTCCTCTTTTCCTCCTCACGCCATCGCTCCGCCCCCACTGTGACATCATCACAAACTACGACTCATTTATGCATCTATTTTTATTTCTCAGGACCAGCATTTTTTTTTTTGTGTCCGTAAATCCCAGAAACATCCTAAAATCACTGAAATGTCCAAAATCCTACAAACGTCCTAAAGTCCTAGAAATCCCCCAAAATCCTTGAAACATTGAAAAATCCTAGAAACCTCCTAAAATCCCCCGAAAAGTCACAGAATCCTAGAAACGTCCAACAGTCCTACAACGTGCCAAAATCCTATAAACACCTTAAAATCCTAGAACTGTCCTAAAACTTGACAAATGTCCTCAAATCCTAAAAGGGTCCTAGATTTTAGAAATGCTCCAGAACTTTAGAAATGTCCTAAAATCTTAGAAACACCCTCAAGTCCTAGAAAAATCCTAAAATCCCAACATGCTGAAATCCCAGAAATGTCCTAAAGTCCTACAACACGCGGAAACCACCAAAGTGACTCAAATCAGTGTATAAATGGACGTCCACACTCTGGACGTCTCCGTCCATCTGTCCGTCTCGTCTGACTTCCCGTAACTGACACAGACGTCTGCATTTCATCTTCTTCCTCTCTCCTTTCCACCTCTTGCATCACGTCTTCTCCTCCCCTCTTTCTTTCCCTCCTCGTCTCTTTTCATCTCCGCCGGCTCGTCCTGTCCGTCCCTGCAGCGTCTCCTCGCCGCAGCTGCAGCTGTGAGTCTTGTTTTGTGAGGGATGAGATTTGAGTGTTTCCTGTGTGTCGTTTTTCTGAAATTACGTGAAAACTTAAAACATTTTGACTCCTTTTTTCTTCAAAAACAAAAACAATGGACCAGAAGAGGACGTCCCCGCTCCTCCTCAATCAGCTCCGTCATTTCACGAGACACTCACATCTCAGGACGCCGCCACCGTGACGTCAGCACAAGCACACGGTGATTTGACGCTGCACGTGGTTACGTTTAGGCAACGAAAGCAAACGTTAACCAACGCCGGGACGTCAATGAACGCACGTGCTGCCACGGATGGTTCGGATCCGAGGAGGGAGGGAGAAAAAAAACATGCAGACGAGAAGAGAACACCCAACTTCCGCATGAAAGTCCGGGTTTGTTGGATCCTCCCGTAACTCCTTCGTGCGCCTTAAATTACCGTTACAGGCAGCATTTCAGCAAAGCCATTTCTGGCGTATCCTGCAGCCATGACAGGTTCTGTATCAACGGAGGACTTTTTGCACGGATTACTGGGGCCGATATTTGGCATTTTGCAGATTATCTGCACGGGCGTTTTATTTCAATGATTGCTGATAAAGTTAATTAAGTAAAAAGTGCAAGAAAAGTGTCAGCATGGGAGGAACTTTAACTTTGTAAAATCTCAGGGACTTCTTGTTATTTAAGCGTTTTTTCTTGAAATTTTTACTGAACTTCATATTTAAAAAATGTTGGGAACTTGCTGTATATGATGAACATTTCACTTTTAATTAAAAATAAATTAAATTAAATATTTAAATTTAAAGGTTTTTTAGCCGTTTTTAATGTTATACTATGGTGACATTAAAAACTAAAACTTTTTCACATTATTTCATTTTTTTGCTGTTTTTCGCCATGCTATGAGTTTTTATTTATTCATTTTTTATTGAATTTTTACTGAACTTTATGAAAAATAGTTGCAGGGAACTTTCTGTATATGTTGTTGAAAATTTCAGTTTTTATTTAACATTTGCTAAAAGCATTTTCACAAAGTTAGTGTTCACGTTTGTTTTATTTTAAAGTCTAAATATTGACAGAAAGATTTTCATTTTCATTGTAAATCCAAACTGGTTCCAAATATCAGTTATCGGTCCCATCAACGACTAATCATCGGTATCTGTATCGAGCCTGAAAAACACAGTATTGGTCGACTCATACGTAACAGTCTGAATGTAACTATTTAGTTTCCACAGTGTATTTTAGACTTATTGTAGGAGCTGAGCTGCAAATTCACTGATTACACTCAAATACACAATCTGGACTACATTTAGGACACATGCATCAACACACACACAGTTATCTCAACAGGAAGAAGAAAAGAGACTAAAATGAGACAGTCATTAAAGGGTTAAACTGTGATTTGTCATTAAAAAAACAGTCAAACGTTCAGAGCTGCATCACAAAACAAACAGCAATCAGACAGAATCGCGACGTCGTGGATCTGATGTTTGACTTTGTTTTCTCTGATGCACAAAAAACCTCATCTTGTATGTAAATTCGCTGCATTTAGGAGGAACGTTGAAAGAGTTAACGCTTCGTAGTTAACGGACCGAAACCTGCAGAGAGACTTTTAGTCCGACTCTAAATTCAGCACACGAGAGCCGCAGCCTGAAGCTCAAATCCCCTGAGTTTCTGAGCTCGACTCCATCAATATGCCGAGACAAGATGAGATTTTAGCTGCTCTCTCTCTCTCACACACACACACACACACACACACACTCACACACACACTCACACACTCTCACTGCAGCGCCACCTTCCAATCAATAACTCCAAAGTGTCAGGTAGCTCCGCAGCACTTCATGACAATCGATCAGTGGCTGATCCGGCCGTTCCTCCGCTCCGCGGCCCCTCAGACAAAATAAATCGAAGCGATATTATTTTCATATTTGTCTCTCGGGGGAGGAGTTGTTTTAACGCTCACAGCCTCCTCATCTGTAAATATCATCAGTTTACACTCCGGCAGCTCCGCAGACACATTTTTCTGTCCGACACTGCAGCGGAGACGCCACACAGCAGGGCCGTCTCTACGATCGGAGGTCCTCTGCAGGGGGGCTCTGCAGGGGGGGGGCGTCTTTTCGATAAACAAACACTATTTTAAAAATCTAATTCACTCTGGCACCTTTTTTGCCCTAAAAAAACATTTTTGTTAACTTTAATAGTGAACAGTGACGTTAACAATCTGAGCAGCTGTGAGTTTTAAAAACAGTCAGTGTTTCTGTTAAATGTGGAGGAATAAAACTATTATTGTGGATGTTTAGATTCAGGACCTTCTTCTATTATTAAGGACTGTTTGTAATATTCCTGAAAACATGTCCTCCTGAGGGACTGGAAGCCATGTTTTCTTTTAAAAAATATTTTCTACCTTTTCGAAGTAGTTTTTTGTTTAAACCTTTTTAATCTTTTTTTTGTTTGTAAAAGTTTTTTTTTTCTTTAAACATTTTTGGTGATTTTTTTTCAAATGTTTCAGGTTCTTTTAAATAAAACTAAAAAAAAAATTGCATTTTTTTCCTTTTAAACGTTTGGTTTGTTAAAAAAATGACAATATTTTTTCTTTTAATTTTTTTTCTTTTTGTCTCAGTCTTAGTACATTCGTGTAGGTTTTGTGCGGTTGCATCACAGACGTTATTGAAAGTCTTCGCTCAGAGTTTGTCCTCACGCTCTGCTGATCAGACGTCACAGAGACGAGCAGCAGGACAACCTCGTGTCCAATGCGTCTTCACAGAGTCTGTTTGCTGCTGCGGCGTCTGGCGCCGAATCGAAGCGCGTCGCCTGCAGCGACACTGCGGAGACGCCGCGGAGACGGCGGCTGTGTGATCAGCGATCGGGAAGCAGACGAGCAGGAACGAGACGATCGCCAACGCCTCCGATGTTCGACCTGCAGCGCGTTAACACCGGGTCACTTCCTGTTGGCTTTAACATATCACTTTCAATATCAGTCCAATTATTTAGAGAGCGGCGAAGGACGACATGACTCATTTCCTCTGAGTGTTGATGACTCAGCAGTTTCTGCGTGATGTGTTTCCTGCAGACTGAAGTCAGCAGCTTCAGATCAGAAACAACAGTCAGCGTTTCTGAAACTGATTCTTTCTCACTTCAAACGATTTTTCTCTTCATCCACAGTCAGAGTGAGACGACACAACAGCGCTTTAACGTCGAGGCGCGGCGCAACAACGATAAAAATAATAATAATTATGATGATGATGATGATGATGATGATAATAATAATAATAATAATAATGACAATAATAATAATAACGATAATAATAATAATAATAATAATAATAATAATAATAATGATAATAATAATAATAATAATAATAACGATAATAATAATAATGGTAATAATGATAATAATAATAATAATGATAATAATGCTAATAATAATAACAACGATAATAATAACAATAATAATAATGATAATAATAATAATATAACAACAACAATAATAATAACGACATTTTTTGTGACCTAGTTTTAAATACATAATTCTAAATATAATTTCTTGACATTTTTCCCTATTATTTCATAATTTTCTGATGACCTTCTGTCTTTTTATGCCTGTTTTCGTGTCATTTTCTTGGCACTTTTTTCACACGGCCTTTTCTTTCATCTTTTCGAATCATACCACTGTGAAATGTGGTATTTGCCGTCTGTATGATATGAAACGCTGAAATCACGGACAAAGCTGATACTTTATGTTGGTACATTGTTTTAAAGGACGTGGCGGCTGTGATGGTGTGAGTGTTTCGGGTTTTTTCGTCATCAGCGTGTCAGAAAAGGTGTAAAAATGAACTTTGAGTCTAATAAAGAGATTTAAAGCGACAAACTCAAAGTGTTCAACAAACTTTTACAGCTGCAGATTTACAGCAGCGGAGCGCTGCCGTCGTCCCCGCCGACACCCATCTGAACATTTGTTCCCATTATGTTCCCTCATTCATCCGCTCGCTTCGAGCTGCCGGGCCCAACGGCGCCCAGGATTTACATCGCCCAGATATACGAGCCGCCGTCCGCCGCGGCAGATATACGAGCGCAGCCGTCACCGCTTTATTAACTGTCCGATTGATGGCGGCCGAGAGAAGAAAGGGAGCAAAAAAAGGAGAGAGAGAGAGAGAGAGAGAGAGAGAGAGAGAGCAAAACAGGAAGTGACACGTACTTGAAACCTGGCGCCATGTTGGCACAACTCCCGGTCCGCAGCCAGATGCAGTATGGGTCACGAGAGGCCAGGCACGCTCTGCAGAGACGAGAGACGAGAGACGAGAGACAAGAGACGAGAGAGATGGTTAGTGCGATTATGGCTGCAAAACATCGGGAAAACATGCAACAATACTGTGACGTGACGTGACGTGACGTGACGTGACGTGACGTGACGTGACGTGACGTGACGTGACGTGACGTGACGTGACGTGACGTGACGTGACGTGACGTCAAAGAACAGCTGCGTCTGCTCACAAGAATTTAGGAAACATTTCTGTTAAGTTTTGTTGACCTGACATCATATTGGCCTGAAGGTCATGTTGCCTTTAAAATCATATAATATATCTGTATTTATGGCGTTTCTGTCCAAACATTTCACACAAAAATCTATATAAACTGATTTTTGGGGTTTTTGTGAATCACTGCTGAACAATCATGAGGGAAAAACATTCACACTGAAGATTTCAGCAGATTTGCACCTGCAGCTCTTCAGCAGCTTGCTGTAAAAATGTGGGAACATCTCATCCATTTCATTTTGCAACACCCAAAAATCTACTACTTTTTAAAAAATGTATATATATATATATATTTTGAGAACGAGTTCATCATTTTAAAAATTTGGGATTTTTTACAGAACTGAGTCGATTTTTTTAGCGAGTGAATCTTTTTATTCTTTTTTGAGAATTTCTTTTTAAGAAAAAAGGATTTTTTTAGGGAACTGAGTTAATTAAGAACTAAGAATTAAGAACCAATTAAGACCTTAACTAACTGAGTTAGTTAGGAAAGTGAGGATCATTTTCGGAAAGTGATAGTTAAAGTAAAAAAGAAACTTCCGTCCTGAATGGTGTGGCTGTCAAGTCATTTGTTCAGAGAGGAAGTCACAGCTCATGTACGCCGAGTCAAGTCCGAGTCCTCAAGTCTGACTCGAGTCCGTGTTTCAGGCCGACGGCTGACGGTGAAAAAACGAAGAGCAGCTGAACGTCTTTTTCTCCACGATGGAGCTGAAGCTGGTGAACGCTGCAAACAGCTGCAGAGAGCCGGCGTTCATTCATCCTCCGCACTAATTAAAATGACTCTGATTAGTCTGAGTGTGTGTGTGTGTTTGTGTGTGTGAGTGTGTGTGTGTGTGTGTGTGTGAGTGTGTGTGTGTGTGTTTGTGTGTGTGTGTGTGTGTGTGAGTGTGTGTGTGTGTGTGTGTGTGTGTGTGTGTGTGTGTGTGTGTGTGTGTGTGTGTGTGTGTGTGTGTGAGTGTGTGTGTGTGTGTGTGTGTGTGTGTGTGTGTGTGTGTGTGTGTGTGTGTGTGTGTGTGTGTGTGTGTCAGTGATGAATGTGCTCTAATTTGGGCTGTGAGCTCTGTTCAGCATAATGGCGTCTACAAATGAGGCTTTTTTTTCTCGTATTTAACCGTTGAGACTCGGAATCCCCGTCTCCCCTGGCAACCACAACGTTTCTGCAACACGATGTCTCCAAATTAAGCCCCGTATATTCACGTTTTTAAAAACATTCCCACATTCAGAGGTTTGGATGTTTTCCAGAATTAACTGAATCTCTCTAATTTCTGTTTTCTGGAAAAGTCGAGAGCACTTTATTTTAATATAACGAGGATTATTAACCGAGGAGGTTAATCTGGTTTTAACATTAAACTAACATTACCGCCTCAGAGCTGTATTCTTTCACGCACCGTCTGTAAAAACATGGCAGCACAGAATGTGAATTTATGTGAAAGTTTGTCATAATTACTGTATGAATTCATGTGTCACAGAGACCTCGATGTTTGACCTTCAACCACCAAATTTGTTCATTAGGTGGACGTTTGTGTCAAATTTGAGGATGCTACTTCAAGGCCTTCTTGAGATATTGCATTTACAAAATGAGATGGACCGAAGGCCACAGTGACCTTGACGTTTGAGAACCAAAATCTAATCACGTCATTGTGAAGTCCAAGTGAACGTTTGTGCCAAATTTGAAGAAATTCTCCTATGGCCTTCTTGAGGTTTGGTGTTTACAAGAACAAGATGGTTGCAAGGTCACAGTAACCTTTTAAAACCAAAATCTAATCAGTTCATTCTTGAATCAAAGTGGATGTTTGTGCCAGATTTATAGAAATTCCCTCAAGGAGAGATATTTCATTTCTTAAGATATTTCTTGGGATATTACATTCACAAGAAAGAGGAAAAAGAGGTCACAGTGACCTTTGACTACCAAAATCTAATCAGTTAATCGTTAAGTCCTTGTGGACGTTTGTGCCAAATCTGAAGAAACAACCTCAGAGATGTTGTGTTCTCAAGAGTAAGACAGATGAGGTCACAGTGTCGTTTGACCACCAAAATCTAATCGTTCATCATGACTCAAAGTGGATGTTTGTGCCAAATCTGAACAAATTCACTCGAACTGTGCTTGAGAGATCCTGTTCAAGAGAATGGGAGGGGGGGGCACAATTCACTGTGATCTTGACGTTTGAGAACCAAAATCTAATCACGTCATTGTGAAGTCCAAGTGGACGTTTGTGCCAAATTTGAAGAAATTCCCTGTAAGCGGTCGTGTTTCTTACTTTTTACAGGCTCCGTGTTGCGTGCAGCGGCTCAGCGGCACTCTGATGACGCAGCTGGTGAAGGCGACAAACAAAGCATGATGGTCCTTATCCAGCTCCAGACCCAGAACCCTGCGGTCCTCCTGACCCTGGACGTTACACCTGCACACACACACAGCGTGTTACAGTCACACGAATGCGGACGTCAGACAGTTTAAGGGGACATTTTGAGTCCTCGTGTCTTACTTGGACGGGCTGTAGACGTCAATGTCCTCCAGCAGTTTGGACCCGAAGCTGTCGTTGGGATGCGTGCTGGCCAAAACCTTCAGCACTCTGCCGTCGTCTGAGCCCAAAAACATCACCGTGCGGTCCTTGTAGGGGCCCGCCGACACGTCCACCACGATCTGAGTCAGTTTGGACCTGAGAGACACAAAAAACGCTTTCTTTAAAACTCACCAAGAGAATTTGGCTGAACGTGTCAAAGACCGCAGAGATAAAAGTAAATCCTGCCACCTCTTTATGACTCAAATTAACCCCGACAGTAAACCTGTTCAATCTTCCGAAAATTTGTAGACAGAAGGACGCCGTGTGCCGTCATCTGAGACCAAAGACTATTTTTTATTTTTAGCATTTTTGGATTGATTGTCTAATAAAGTTTGTATCAGCGATCAGTGATGCTCAGTAAATCTGTGAACCTGACTGTCCTCAGGACAACCTGAGCTGTAAGAATATTTGTGCTGCAGCGACGGGACAATAAAGACAAAAGACAGACAGATTTTTACTGAAAAAACAGACAGATTTACTTTCTGAAAAAAATGGACTCACTAGAGCCCTTACTCTTGAAAAATTGGACTCACTTTCCATAATTGTCCCGTGTGACGGGCAGCTGAGGACGGCGTTCACACGCTCACAGCGGCGGATATTTAAGTTTTTAACTCTGTAATCTGTGTGTGTGTGTCACCTGCTGGACGTCCTGGTGAAGCAGGGACGGTCGTTGACGGAGGGGACAGCTTCGTCCATCAGAGGATACGATTTGATAAACGTCAGCGTCTCGTCGGGGAACTGAACCGAGGACTTGTAGTCTGCAGCCGGACCGTCTCCGGCACACGTCCCGGGCCTGGAGGACAAAACAACAACACGTCTTTTTAAGTGTGTTCCGCTGCGACAGCGTTTAACCCTTTCACGCCTGGATGGACAGTTTTCTCACGCTGCATTCACACGACTTTCACACGTATGTCAACCTCTGAAAACCAGAGAAAATTGGTTTGATTTCTTTCAAAAAACATAGTGAGCAAGAAATGTCCTGCAGAGTATAAATAAAATAAATGAATAGAGTAAAAGGTGACGAGAAATTATCTGGATCGGATTATAATATATGAAAAAAAAACATTCATAATTTCATCTTTTCAAAATGATGTTACAAAAAAAAACCCTAAAATATTTTAGTGCTTGTTAGACGTCATTTTCTTGTTTTTTATTGTTTGCTTTTGACTTTTACTTTTTTCTTTCTTTTTCTAACAATTATTTTTATCTATTTTTATTTTAACATAACTAATTCTTTGCAATTTTTTGGGCCATTTCTTATTAAATTGTTTGCCGCCTTCCCATTTAAAAAAAAATCAATATTTATTTAAATATTGAAACAGCTACTGAAGCTGAGATTGTTTTGTTGTTTGTTACTAAAATCAAGAATAATGGTCAATCAGCAAAACATCTTTAACCCTTCATTTGTTGTTTAACCCTTTGAAACCTGGAGCAACATCACTTTTCACAAGTATTTCAACCTTTGACC
>NC_142192.1:33717579-33755079 GCF_026936395.1 Plectropomus leopardus | reverse complement strand
AAAAAAACTGCAGTTAATGTCTAATATCTGTGGAGCGGGCTGTTTCCTCTCTGACCTTTAGTTCTCAGAAGCTTTTGATTTAATTTAGACTTTTATTGGAGAGGGAAATTAAATGATCTGAGCTAACAGCCGTGCTAACTGTCCGTTATGAGCTGATTGACTGAATGAATTGATTTTTATACTAAATGTCAGCGTGTTAAACACCAGTGAAAACAGCTCTGCAGAAAAACATCACATAAAGTTAAAAAAACTCTGACAAACTGCAGAAGTTTAACCCTGCAGTAGGTTTTAGGAGTTCATGATCAACAAAACGACTTTCTGGGCTGAGGTTTAGTCACGGGCTCGTAGCTTCCTGCTGATATCGTGTAATCCTGTCGCCCTGCAGAGACTTCATCTGCACGCACGTTAGACTGTTTTTACCGACGTCGTGTTAAGTGAAGCTTTAAGCTTTTATTGTTTCCTGCAGAGTTTCTGGTTTGATTGAGAACATTTTTTTAGACTTCACGCTGATTCTTGCAGCTCTGAGAAAAAAATTAAACTCAAGAAAACTAAAATCATTAAAAGCAATAAATGGCTCTTTGACTACATACTGGCATGTAGACGTGTTTAAGCCCAGACCCCTTTGAAACCTGATGTTCGGGGCAGATTGGACCATGTGCAGTGCACTTACAAACCACTTTCTATTTCGTGGTGAAAAATTGAAATATGACACCTCACAGCGTTCACACAGTTCAACAAAAAGTCAAGCTGCGAACAACTTTTCATGTCAAAGGTCTTAAGATGTTACAGACAAAATTTGAAGTCTAATGCATAAAAAATCTAAGCGGAGCTCATTGAGGTGTGACCCCTGTACATGGCCAAAAATGCACAAAATCTTGCACAGTAAATTCCAAATGGCTCGTGGTGAAAAATCAAAATGGAAAAGTCACGTTTTGAACAACTTTTCATGTCAAAGGTCTTAAGATGTTACAGACAAAATTTAAACTCGGCAGCATCAAATCTCTAGGAGGAGCTCATTAAAGTGTGACCCCTGTAAACGGCTAAAACTGCACAAAAATTGCACATTACTTTGAAAATGGCTCGCACCTCACAGCGGTCACACGGTTCAACGAAAAGTCAAGCTTTGAAAAACTTTTCGTGTGGGTCCTAAAATGTTGAGGACAAAATCTGAAGGTGACTGCATCAAATCTGCGTTTTATAATAGGACGCCTGTAAAAGGCCAAAAATGCACAAAAATAGCTCATGGTGAAAAATTGAAATGTGACACCTTGCTGTCGTCATATGGTTCGAAAAGTCACGCTTTGAGCAACTTTTCATGTCAAAGGTCTTCAGATGTTACAGACAAAATTTAAAGTTGACTGCATGAAATCTCTAGGAAGAGTTTGTTAAAGTGTGACTCCTGTAAACGGCCAAAAATGTGCAAAAATCGCACAGTAAATTCAAAATTGCTGACTCTGTGTTGGATTTAGAGTATGTCTCCCAGAGAACAACTTTAGACCCTAAAAAATGCAGGAAAAAATCATCATTTTAAGGAATAATAATAATTCCTTTTTAGGGTCTTTGCACCTAATAACCACGACAGACTGATGAGTTAAAAATCTCTCCAGCAGCTCGTCTGAATCAGTGCTGCAGAGCTGCGTCCTTGTTAAATGTCGCTGAACGCATTAATCTCACAGCTCCGTCAGAAACACGCGTGAGCGCGGCGATAAATAACAATAACCTTCATATAAAAACATGAAGCGCAGGTCGGCTCTCTCAGCGGCTTTGTGGATTTAACTTTTGATTAAAAACGCTCGGGTCCGTCGTCTTAATCCACTTCAGTCTGTGTCGCAGTAAAATATGTTTAAAGCTCCTTCGCTGACTATCTGTGAACCTGCGGCGTCTTGAAAAAGACCCCAAAATCACTTCCTGTTCTCCAAAAAATACAAGCTGATTTTATTTTGCGGCATCAATCAGCGAAATGAGAGTGCCGTTTTTTTTTGTTTTCTGTCTCGTTTTGGATCCAAACTTCAGAAAAGGAAGAAAAGCTCCTTCAGCCTTCAGGTAAACTTGTTGTTTTTCCCGCCGCCGGAGGTTTCAAAGCGCAGGAAGCTTCAGCTAAACGGGGCCAGCGCCTGTCAATCAAACCCGCAGCGCCGCAGCGGCGGCGGGAAAAAGGAAAAAAAGCAACGCGGCTTTGGATTGACACCTGAAATTGTGGCTTTTGTGAAGGTGTTGTGTTTGGTCGTGACGAGGCGTCTCGAGCTGCCTGACACTTTCAATTAGGAGCCCAACGAGCGGGAGGAACGCCGGCGGAATAAAAGTCATCTGGTCCCGGCGCCCCGTCTCTCTGCTCATTAACCCGACGCCGCTGCTCACGATGCGTTTGGAAATTCAACAGCTGAGAGGATAATGGGCAGGTTAGCGACACACACACACACACACACACACATACACACACACACACACACACACACACACACACACACACACACACACACACACACACACACACACACACACACACACACACACACACACACACACACACACACACAGGTTATATTTACACTGCAGGTACTTCATTTGATGTTTGTGTAAAAAAGACGCCACAAAGTTCCCTCTTATTAAAATTAATTATAACCTAAAGCGGTTAGTAAATACTTCACTTCAGCCGGATTTAAAATCGCACAGAAAATATCCTGAAACAGAAATGAAAAAATGAAATGTCACTATGTTCGTGTGTCATTAAATAAAGTCCTCCTGCTCATCACGAGCCGGGCTGCGCGTTGGTAATCGATATCTTAAAGGTCTCCACCAAAATAGCCAACACGTTCTCGTCGTCACATGTTGCCGCTTTGTCAGTGGACGTCTGCATGTTACTACTAATATCTTATTATTAGAGTTAAAAAGTGGACATTTTTAACTTAAAGGTGGGACATTTCTGGGGTAAAGTGAGGACAAAATTTGGGATTAAAAAGGACATTTTTACCGTCACGTTCTCGTCACATGTTGCCGCCTTGCAGTTTTTACTGTTAACCCATTCAGGTTTTTTTAACCTCTCGTGCACAAGTCTTGTTACATTTATTACATACTTGCTTTTACCTAATCTTGTGTGCTAATAATATAAAATAAAATAACATGAAAAATAAAATAAAATAAAATAAAAAATGAAATAAAATAAAATAAAATAAAATAAAATAAAATAAAATAACATGAAAAATAAAATAAAATAAAATAAAAAATGAAATAAAATAAAATAAAATTAAAAAGGCTGTCTTTTCCTTGTTTTAAAGTCCCTCAGAGGACAGCGCAGAACAGCACAGGTGTGTGTTTACCTTGTAGTTTCGGCAGGTGGGGTTGAAGGCGTTGGTGCCGCAGGCGAACAGCGTCTCGTCGTTTCGGGGAACCAGCACTTTGACGTAGTTATAACACTCGTCCTGAAACACAAACACCAACCGAATCAAACGTCTCTCACAGGAACGTCTTCGGTCTTTCTAGTCTCGTCTTTACTGTTGCTGAACTTTATCGAGTCTGTCGGGGATGAAAACATTTCAGAAAACAGTTTAAAACGACTGCCGATCACAAATAAAATGTATCTGACTTCATCTGCGACTGTGACTCTGTGTGCGTCTAAAAACACGAGCACAAAGACTCTCGGCTGCAGAGGATGAAGTGAGCGGAGCAGGAGGTCCGGAGAAGACGAGGAGGAAGAGGAACTCACGCTGTTCTTCCCTCTGACCGTGCACTTGCTCACGTCTTTGGAGCGCCACGTCAGCTTCTGAAATGCAGAGAGGACGTGCAGGAGTTAATCTGCTGTGAAGAGCTTTGTTGATGAGATATAAATACACATAAATATATATAAATACGCTCAGGTTGTGATGTTGTAATGTTACGCAAACTGCAAAAAAAAAGTGTAAAAAGATTTTACCAAAAGATGTCCAGAAAACCATGTTTATCTTTCCTGCAGTTATTTATTTAAAAAATCAGATCTGAGATCCGTCAGAAGAAAAACACAAAAAAAGCACAAACATCTGCTTTTTTCACAAGAAACAGAATAAAAAACGGTTGGATGTGTATTTGTACTCACCAGCTGAGGTACAAAGTCCTCTGAAGCCGTCGTCAGGTTCACCGCAAACACGTGATCCCTAAAAAACACACAAAGTCAACAACACGCAGATCCACCAATCAGGAGACTCCACACAGCGCCAGAAACGTTCGGTTACTTCTGATGACACGACCAAGAAGAAAAGAAGAAAAGACCCGAAAATGAGCAAGAAATTAGTAAAAACTACAAGAAAATTACCTGAAAATCTAAAAAGACAAAAAGATAAAGTAGAAAAAAATCAAGGCAAACAAAAATACACATTATGATATTTTGAACATGATTTTAAATATGATATGATAATTATGAATATAGTTTTCTTCCTGTTTTTCTTTCTTTTTAATCTAGCTTTTAAAAAAAATCTAAATCTACTAGTTTCATTCAGTTTTTGGGACATTTCTCTCCAAGCTGCTCATCGCCTTTCAGTCTTTTTCAGATCGATTCGCTCGATATCCAAACGTTTCATTTCTGGTAAAAAGCAGCAAAGAAAAGTGATGTTGAAGGTTTTAAAGGTTTAATGTTGTCTGACATTTATTTTATTCTGCAAACCTTTTTCTTTGGGAAGAACTTTGTGCTTAAAAATAAAGATGGTTGTCATTTTATTTTTGTTTTTTTGTTTGTTTTTTTTTTGTGTATTTGTGTCTCTGCAGTGAATTTATTTCTGTGACGTTTTCAAACATCTAAAAGAGTTTCTGAACCTGAACGTCCGTCTGATGTCAAACTGCTGCTGCTGAAAATGTGTGTGTGTGTGCATGTGTGTGTGTGTGTGTGTATGTGTGTTTGCGTGTGTGTGTGTGTGTGCGCGCGTGCGTGTGTGTTTGTGTGTGTGTGTGTGAGTGTGTGTGTGTGTGTGTGAGTGTGTGTGTGTGTGTGTTGCGTGTGTGTGTGCATGTGTGTGTGTGTGTGTGTGTGTGTGTGTGTGTATGTGTGTTTGCGTGTGTGTGTGTGCGTGTGTGTGTGTTTCTGACTGACCTGGCAGCGATGTACAGCATGTGGTTGATGCGCAGCAGCCTCTGGAAGTCGAGTCCCAGACGCAGCGTGTCGTTGTCCTGAAGCAAACCTTGAAATCCTGGAAACTGAAAGGACTCTGCAGAGAGACGCGGAGACACGAGGACGCCGGTTAGTTCGTTAGATCTTTATTTCTAACATGTCAAATAAAACAGGGGAATAAAATAAAATATAAGCAAGAAAAACAGCAGCAATATTTACCTCATCCTTATCATAGTTTATACATTTGATAAAAAAGTTAATTTTAAACATAAATATTCCCAATTTCTGTCACAATACATTTACAGATCTTGTGGAATTTCACACGATGCAAATAGTGTTTAAGGGTTAAAAATAAGCAGAAAATATTCAAAACATGCTCAGTGTTGCAGAGAGTGGTTACAATGTAAAGAGCTAATTTAATTTTATATATTTTTATATATATATAAAAGTATAAATAAATGAAGAGAATAAATAAAATTAAATAAAATAACATAAAATAAATTAATTAGATAAAATAAATGAATAATATAAAATATATAATAATATATATATATATATATTTTTTTATCTCTTTAGCTTTGGGAAAACGTTTTTTGGGGTGGATTTGGACAGTGTAGAGTCCAGCGAGCGGTGCTTTTTTCCAATCAGATGAAGAAAAGGTTCGTTTTCTGTCACTTCAGACTCGTCAGCGCAGTAATTCATCAGAAACCATCAACCAATCAGAGGGCGCCTCGACTCACGCTCCGAGGTGACCACGTTGATGGGCTCCAGGTCTTTGGGGAACGGCGTGGCGGTCGAGGCCGACTCGGACAGGAAACGGGAAGTGAGGAGGAGGAGCAGCAGAGGAAGCAGCAGCGGCCGCCGCCATGGTGACGGCCGGCTGGGCGGAGCCATGGCGAAGGAGAGACGGAGAGAGGGAGGAAGGGGGCGGGGCGTGGTGATGTCAGCAGGTCATGGCGGGCGTCGGCTGTAACGAAGACAGAGAAACTTAAAGTATCGTGTGTGTGTGTGTGTACGTTTTGTTTCTTTGATGATGCTTGATTGAATTTATAAACACGTTTGAATCGTGTGGAAAAAAAGTGAAAAAGCAAAAACAGAAATAAAAAAAATCAATAAACCCACTCTCCTCAGGCCGTTACAGGATTTAAGTTAAAAAATGAATAGAAATGTGTGTGTGGTGTTTATGTGTGTGTGTGTGGTGTTTGTGTGGTGTTTGTGTGTGTGTGTGTGTGTGTGGTGTTTATTTGTGTGTGTGGTGTTTGTGTGTGTGTGTGTGGTGTTTGTGTGTGTGTGTGTGGTGTTTGTGTGTGTGTGGTGTTTATGTTTGTGTGTGTGATGTTTATGTTTGTGTGTGTGGTGTTTATTTGTGTGTGTGGTGTTTATGTTTGTATGTGTGGTGTTTATTTGTGTGTGTGGTGTTTGTGTGTGTGTGTGTGGTGTTTGTGTGTGTGTGTGTGTGTGTGTGGTGTTTGTTTGTGTGTGTGTGTGTGGTGTGTGTGTGTGTGTGTGGTGTTTGTGTGTGTGTGTGTGGTGTTTATTTGTGTGTGTGGTGTTTATGTGTGTGTGTGTGGTGTTTGTGTGTGTGTGTGTGTGTGTGTGTGTGTGTGTGTGTGTGTGTGTGTGTGTGTGTGGTGTTTATGTGTGTGTGTGGTTGTCTCAGTGGTGTGGTGGTTAACACTGCTGCCTCTCAGCAGGGGGGTTGCTGGTTTGAGTCCAGCTCGGGGCAGAAGTTTATCTCTTGGGCCTTTTGTGCAGAGTTTGCATGTTCTCCGTGTGTCTGCGTGGGTTCTCTCTGGGTTCTCCGGGTTCTCCCACAGTCCAAAGACCTGCAGGTCAGGTTGATGTGACTCTGCATGCTCGTAGGTGTGACTGTGAGCGTGAGGTTTAGATACAGATTTATTTCAGATATAGATATTTATCTGCTGTATACATTTATAAATGAGTATACATTCAGAGTTTATTTCTCTGCAGCTGAACGTAAAACTAAAAAAACTCTTCATGAGACGGAGTAAACATCAGATCACGTGTGTGAGTGTGTGTGTTTCTAACACTTTTGATCCTCAAATCTCAACTCTGTGTTTTTATTTATCATCATTTACTTAAACACGCGTGCTTTCCAGCGGTTTCACTCCGACTCGTCTTCATGAAGCTGTGAGAACGTCACGCCGAGTAAATGAAGCCCGACAACCACACGTCCAGTTTTAACACACACACACACACACCTGCACACACACACACACACACACACACACCTGCACACACACACACACACCTGCACACAGTCTACACATGTGTTACACCTGACCTTCTCTCCCTAAATGAGTCAGCTGTTGAGACGTCGAGGTGCAAATTACACTCCTGAAATGGGACGAAATGTCTCCAACAAGACCCAAATACAGACAGCGTTTCTCCAAGGTGAGCTGTGTGTGTGTGTGTGTGTGTGTGTGAGTGAGACACAGTTTTAGTTAGAGTAGAGTAGGTTGAGACCTTGAGAGCGAGGACATTTTTTTAAAAAAGTGAGGACATGTTGACGCCTTCAGAGGTCTGTTTGAGGGTTCAGACTCTGTTTTAAGATTTATTTGAAATCAGTGATGCCAACGAGGGTCCTCACATGTACAGAAGTCTAGTGTTTAGTGTGTGTGTGTGTGTGTGTGTGTGTGTGTGTGTGTGTGTGTGTGTCAGTTTTTGTTCATTACACCGGGCACTTTGTCTCAGCCTTGTCTCGCTGAATGAGAATTGACATCAGGGCTGCTTTTGGCTCCGAGCAGCAAATTAATGATTTAAAGAATAAAACACACACACACACACACACACACACACACACACACACACACACACACACACACACACACACACACACACACACACACACACACACACACACACACACACACAGACACACACAAACAAACACACACACACACACACACACACACAAACACACACACACACACACACACACACAAACACACACACACACAAACACACACACACACACACTCACACACACACACACACACACACACACACACACACACACACACACACACACACACACACACACACACACACACACACACACACACACACACACACACACACACACACACACAGCTAACGACAGGCTAAGTAGACGAAGTGAAGTTAATTCTCTAAATTTAGAGAGACATCGAGACACTTTGATATTGACGTCCACTCATCGACCAATCACATCCCAAAATACTTCAAACGAAATACAAAAACAAAAACACTTCTTTATGATCTTTTTATTCACGCAGATGTGAGCGTTTCGAGTGGCGAGATTAGACGCGAATAGACGCAAGTTCACAAAATGTGCTTTTCAAAATCAAAGCTTTAAGAAATATTATAAATTAAGCCTTTGAACGCTCTCGATTGAAATATGAGACGTAGTCGATAGAATGTCGATAGAACGCATTCCAGCCGTGTTTTGACAGACAACACGAACAGCCAATGATCATAAGAATAGAGCCGTGGAGAACCAAATGCAGTGAAGGACTTTGACTGTCGAACAGCTGAGTGTTTGACAGCCACAGCGCTGAAACAGACACATCTGCAGAGGTGAAAGTGACTTCATTAGACTCTGCAGACGACTTTGTGTTAGTTTCAGCTTTAATCAGACTTTGGATGAATTATTTAGAAACAGCAGGACGCATCGCTCCGTGTCTCATCCGGCCGTTCGCGCTGAGCTCTCATTATTATTACCAGGGGCAGATGTAATGTTTTGGGGGCCCGGGGCCACAAGCACGAGCTTATTTTCAGCCTTTCTCTAACTGTGAATGTCGGCAGGCTGTTGGCAGCTATAGGAGAAGTAGGCCGACTCAAAAGTTTTAAATTCCTGAGTAAAATGATTAACAGCACAGAAGTTTGACAGAAGCTGAAGTCAGAGTCCTGCAGTCAGGAGAGGTTGGCCTATTATCAGCACAATGTGCTTCAATTTACCTGAAGTTTGTTTCAGATGGAGCTTTTCATTTTTATATAATGCTGGAAAGTTTAATCAATAATAATAAATCATATGTTTATTACACTCCAACACACCATGGTCACATGACACTGTGTCAGTGAACTATGAGGACAAAAAACAAACCACAAAAAAAGCAAAATAATCGTAATCAAAGTAAAATATTCGATTAATCGTGATATTGATTTTAGGTATGAGGATTTTAGGCAGCAGAAGAAAGGTGATGTCAGTCCAGGTTTCAAAGGGTTAACATCATTTTCTCCCTTCATCAATTCATTCTTTTTTTTTTTTTTTTTTAAATAACATCAGTCCTTATCATAAATATCAAATATTCATTAATTTTCAGAATTTTAACCTTTTAAATGCTGGGTTTTTGTCATGATGCCACTATGTTTTACATTACAAAAAACAACACAAAAATAAATTATTTTTAATATATTACATGCTAGGTAGGCTATTATTTTTATTTTATTATATATATATATATATATATATATATATATATATATATATATATATATATATATATATATATGGATTATTATTATTATGAATGTGTGTAATATTAAAGCTGGCCCTAAGGGTTAATAAATGTCATGTTTTAAAGTCAATGGACAAAAATTTTTCAACCCTCTAGTGACCGCCATAAATGAGCATTTCTAGCTTCCACTTCACATGAAAATTATTCATTTTTTATGTTTATTTTTTCATCTAAAAACATTGTGGCATCATGACAAAAGTCTGGCATTTAAAGGGTTAAAATTGTGAAAATGAATGAAAATTTGATAGTTATAATGATGACAGATATTGGTTAAAAAATAAACTCAATTAAAGCAGAAAATCATCAGGAAGTCTGATGTTTTTTAAAGCTGGTGCAGCTTCTGTCGAAGCGTCGCTCAGATCTTCATGTTTCTGTGATCTTTTTATCCTGATGCTCCTGATGAGAACTGGGAGGAAAAAGATGAGAGGAGGCGCATGAGTGTGACACTTTTTTTAGTTCATTGTGGAGGAGCGAGCTGTGGGAGCACCTCGCTCCTTTTCATTTGTCACTCGCTGTGACAGAAGGAGGCGGGAGAGGTGAGGAGACGACAGGGAGGAGGCGATGAAAGAGGAGATGAGAGGAGAGCGTGTCACCTTCATGGCTCCTTCATTTCTGCTTCATCACCGTGTGACATAACAAGGAGCAGAGGGGGAGCGGGGGTGGGGAGGGAGAGGAGGAGGAGTGAGGGAGCAGAAGAAGGGGAGGAGCAGAGGGGGAGCGGGGGGAGGTAACAGGTAGCTGCTAACCCTGTGAAACCTGAGCATATAGCTTTGATTTCTGTCAAAAACAAAAGACGGCCCAAAAATCAGCAAAAATATCATAAAAAACTTACAAGAAAATTACCTGAAAATAAGCAAAAAAAAAAAAAATTACCTAAACATGCTGAAAAAAAATCTTTTATTTAAAATATATTTTTAAATATATTATTACCATTAGAAACAAATTTAGTGCTTTTTGTAGCAGAGCAGGAGAGAAAAGAGCCTCGACATGTGTCCGACTGTCTCACAGCGTCCAAACAGACAGAATCTGAACTCAAAATCCTGGAAACGTCCTAAAATTCTAGAAACATTTCAAAATCCTAGAAAGGTCCTAAAATCTTAGAAACATCCTCAAATCCAAGAAATGTCCTTAAATCATAAAAGACCTAAAATCCTTCAAACGCCCTTAAATCAAAGAAACATTTCAAAATCCTAGAAAAGTCTGAAAATCTTATAAATGTCCTAAAATCCTTAAAATGTCTTAAAATCCTAAAAACGTCCTAAAATCCCAAAAACGTCCTTAAATTCAAGAAACATTTCAAAATCCTAGAAATGTCCTTAAATCCTGAAAATGTCGTGTTAAATGCAAACACGTACTTTTGTCTCATCTCTCGAGTTGTTTGGAAAAGTCTCTCTGGGTTTTTCGTGTCTTTGTCCGTCTCGTCTCTGCAGAGAACCGTCAGAGTTTCTCCTCGGCGAGCAGATAAACGGCGTGCGGCGGTCGGACTGAGCGGGGGGCGGAGCTCGCTCACGTCCCGTCACTCAGCCCGACTCATTTAGGTAATTGAAACATCTTGTCGTCCTCCCCGTCCCCGCGTGTTCACCGCCGCCTGAACATGATCCTCCCGCCTGCCGGGGACAATCTGTCATTTATACGGCGGGACTAATCCGTCACACGGGCTCAAACAGGAAGTTCACTTTTCCCGCCGTCCCTGCGGAGCCTGACGCTGATTTATAGAAAAAAGTCCGATATTCAGATGAGATCATAAATCTGATCTGTCGTCCTGCATCTGCGGGAGTCTGATCGATCACACATTTACTGCAGGATTGATCAATATCACAGAGCTCTCAGTGAAGACATTAACCTGGACACGTTTAACCCTTTACTGCCCGCCGCTCCGCCTGCAGGACTCCACAACAACGTCTAAAACATTAAACAGCAACTGTTCGGCTCATTTTCACGCTCACTCTGTATTTCGGGTTTCCACACAAACATGCTGACATGCTTTAATGTGAAATATACACTTTATTTTCTCAGATTGTCTAAGACGCTCTGTTTTAGGTCTCTTTAGGACCCCCTCCCAAAAACGTCCTGTCTGCTCTGACCGGTCAGCATGTAGCTACATGTAGCTACATGAAGCTACATGAAGCTACATGTAGCTCTACATGTAGCTTCATGTAGCTACAGCTACATGTAGCTTCATGTAGCTTCATGTAGCTACATGTAGCATGAAGCCTTCTAAATTAAAAAGCATGTTTCCCTAATGTTAGCATGTAGCTACATGTAGCTACATGTAGCAGTGTATTTCCAGCTGGGGAATATTTATGTTTCTAGCAGCACTTTTTACCATGAAATTCACCAATAAAGCTTTCTAAATAAAAAAAAAAACATGTTTCCCTAATGTTAGCATGTAGCTACATGTAGCAATGTGGCTGCAGGTGCTGAATTGCTGTTTAAAGCAGAACTTTCCTGCATGAAAAACGACCGAAAATCCAACACAACCCAACATGTTCCAACAGAATAGCAGATGAAGCGAGCCGCCAACTTAAAGCGTCGCCGTTAGACGAGCTGGAAATGAAACTCTCCAGAATTACACACGGCACTTTTAAACGTTAAATTAACGTTTAAATAATCTGCATCTCAGCAGATCAGACTCTCTTCTTCTTTTCTGTGTTTCTCAGAGTGAACAAACTGCTGTAAAAACACTCTTCAGCTCAGAGTTCAGATCTAAAAAACGATGTTTTTAAAACACGGTCTGCCTTCAAAGCGTCTATTGATTAAAAAAACCCGACTGGCATCATAAAGGTTCATCCGCACGGCAGCAGAGAATCGATACGAGCTGAGCACAGAATACTTTTCATGTCAATAAACGCAGCACGGCGGGCGCTTTATGAAGCAGCGTTTGATGAGTCGTACACACAGAAGAAGAAAAGCGAAGGCGCCGCAGTCGAGAAGAGAAGATCTGGAAAACATGTTGCTGATGTTTTGGGTAAACAATAAGAGATTTTTACTGAACGTTATTTCTGGGACGGCAGCGGTCTAACGGACACGTCAGACTGGTTTGACTGGACAGTCCTGGTGTTAGTGTGGAGACACCGTGAAGAGCGAGCCAGCGGTTCAACATCTGCCCGAATAAATGCAACGTTAACACGAGAAAGATCGCGTATCGAGTGTTCTCCGTGGAAACGACACCTTTTTACACCTTTTTGAGACCAGAATAAAACCAAGACAGCATCTCTTTAAAAACAGCAAAACTCCGCCTTAGTCACTGATGACCGACACAAATTCACCGCACAGAGCGGAGCTCGCCGGCTTTTCACCGCGTGGAACACGAACTGAAGTCAACGCTTTTCTAAAACAGCCGAGAAACGACCGAAGCATGCGGACGGCAGACAAATCCCCGTGAAAGGCTGCTGCGTTCACATCGTCTACATCGTCTGTCCGTCCGTTTGTTTTCCTCCGTCTGACTTTAAAAATGTGAAATATTGAGAATAAGATCAGCTCAGTGTCAGCGTGTCGTGTTTCCGTCCGTCCTGCTGAAGTCGAGCACTAAGTGGACGATCTGTGTTCTCTCCGTAACAAACCACATCCTCCCCTCTGAATTATCGCCGCTGCTTTAATTAAGATAATTGATTGAGATCGGCTTCCTGTTTGTGTGCCAGCGGTGGATCACCTCCGCCGCCCGCCGCCGCTGGATTAACTGTTATTGGGAGAACGTCACAACGACTTTGAGGTTTTAATGAGATTGGTGTCAGAGAGGTCGCCGCCGCTCGGCCGAGGTGTTTATTATGAAGCCTGATCATCGGTAATGTGATTAAAGACGGCGGCGTGAAGGCAACTACACCCGTCCAGAGAGGACAGAGGACAGAGGACAGAGGACAGGTGTTAATGTTTGCTCCTTTTAAAGGATTTGAACCCTAAACACGACGACAGTTACAGTTAAACACACTCCAACAGAGATTTAACCCTTTGAAACAGAGAGTGATTTCATGTTCCTTATGCTGCTTTCCAAATTAAACATAAGTTTATATTAACCCTTAGCTGCAGCAATTTCTTCCAAAAACATGGGCAATCAGCAACTTGGTTACTGATGTTTCACAATTTGCAAGAAATTAGTGGATTTAAGAAATATATTAAAATAAAAACATAAAATAAGCTTGTATGAATTCTAAACAAACAAACAAACCTAATAACATAATTTTGTGTATATATATATATATATATATATATATATATATATATATATATATATATATATATATATATATATTAGTACTAGACTAGAAAATGTAAGAAAAGTTTTTTCTTTTTTTTTTTTTTGCAGGACATTTCCTACCAAGCTGCTCATTGCCTTTTTCTTCATGTTTTAAGAAGTCAAACCATTTTTCCTCAGATTTCAAAGGTTTAAATACTCGTAAAAACGTCTTGAAGCTGCAGGAACAAAACTACAGGAGCTGGACTTTTTATGTTTCTGCTTTTTATGTTTCTGCCAAGTTTGATATTAAAAAAAAATGAGAAGCCATAAAGTCCCGTATGAATTAATGAAAGCACAACAAGAACATTAAGTATCACCAGATCAACATTATGAGCCTCTGCAGTAATTATATTATTGATACTGATCATAAACACTGAGTGCACAGGAGAAAAAAACAGCAGGGGTTTTGTTGAAGCAGCAGTTTGAGTTTTTTTTCCTAAAAACTTATTTTAAAATGGATCATAAATCAGTTTAAATCAGCTTTTTATCATTGCACCTCTTGTCTACACTTTTGCTGTTTCTAATAGTGATTTTTATTTAACATTTTGAACCCTGAGCAGAGCCTTGATTTCTTTTAAAAACATGGGAAGAAGAAGACAATGGAAAATTTAAAAAGAAATTACCCAAAAATTCACACAAAAACAGAGTAAAAAGTAACAAGAAAATTACCTGAAAACTAGCAAAAAAAGAAAAGTTTAAAAAAGGAAACATCATTTATGTGCTGCTGTTTTTTTAAGCTTCTGTTTTGTGATTTCTTGTCCTTTTTTTAAACAAATTTTCAGAAAATTTCATAAAAATTTTGGGGTAATTTCTTCTAAAATTGCCAGTTTGTACAAAAACCCCCAAACATACATATAAATATATACTGTATCAAATTTGTAAATATATGATTGTAATAATCAAATATTTTTCTGGATATTTTCCCCCCTTGTTGATAATTTTATTTTTATTATTTTTATTATTTTCAGGTTTTTGTCCAGCTGATTTGCTCTGGTGTCAGATGCTTGCTGGTGAAAGGTTTCACAACTCAGCACAAGAAAACAGTGTATGTGTGCGTGTGTGTGTGTGAGCAGTAAACTGAGAGTGTGTGTCTTTTAGTGTGTGTGTGTGTGTGCTGGCCTTGAATGAGCGCCTCGAGTGCCAGACTGAGAAAGTAGAATCAGTTTTCATCCTGACAGGCAATCCACCTGAGTGTGTGTGTGTGTGTGTGTGTGTGTGTGTGTGTGTGTGTGTGTGTGTGTGTGTCAGACTGAAGGACAAATTGTAAAAAATATTATGCAGAGGAGAGAGAGCACCTAAAAACAGTCAGTACGTTTACATGATGTTATAAAAAGTGGAATTATTGTGTCATTTAGCCAGAATCCAGAGAGATAAATCCTCCTAATGCAAAAAAAAACTGGACTGTTTGGATGCAAATGCACCAAATACCACAGAAAGACTCGATGTTGTCCCCAAAATATCCGGTATTTGCCAGAGATGGTGCACAGAATCAACGCCGTGCAGCTCGGTCACCAGAGGAAAATGTGGAAGTGTAAAATCAGTCCTCATCCATCCATCACTCTCCTGCTGTTTCTCCTCAGAGGAACCAGGGGAGTTATAAACCACTCCTCCTCTATTATCAAGGATTTCACCGCCACGCTCCCCTGGCTTTACTGCCACCATCACTGTGTGTGTGTGTGTGTGTGTGTGTGTGTGTGTGTGTGTGTGTGTGGTTCGTGTCCTCCCTGTCAACATGTGTGGATCTTTAAACAGGAAGGAAGTCCAGGCAACCAAAAAATGTGAAAAACGAGGAGGAATTACATCAAGAAGCATTTATTGTTGTGGCTACATCATTTAAATATTATTAAATTTATTTATTATTTTAGTATTTAGTCTCTACGATAATGTTTTTTATTCATTTATTTTTTATTCATTTATTTTATTAATTTGCATCTAATTCCTCCAAATTTTTCACGTTTTTTGGAACCAACAGGATGTACAGGACGGAAATCCAGGCCCTCCAAAAATGTGAAAAAAGTGAAAATGAGGAGCATTTATTGTAGTGGCTAAATCATTAAAGTATTGTTTGATTTAGATTTTTTAAAAGATTTTGGCCATTCCAATAAAAGTTTTTGTTTTTTTATCTGTAATTCCTCTTGATTTTTAAAACATTTTTTATGTGCCTCAGTTTCCTTCCTGTACATCCTTTTGGTTCCCGACAGTTTTTGGCCGACGTTTGATTATCGCCTGCAGAGCAGCCAGTCGTCTCTGTTTTTCTATTTCACGTCAAAAAACAGCAAAAACAAAAGGAGCAGACAGCTGGAGAAGGAGAAAAGAAAGCAGGAGGATATGACTGAAAAATGTGGATAAAAGACAAGAAAACGAAGAGAAGAGAGAAAAGAAAGAGAGAAGAAGAAAAGACAAAAATTACAAAAAAGAGGGAGAAAGCAGAAAGACATGACTGAAAGAAGCCAAAATCATCATGTGGAATAAAAACAAGAAAAGAGAAAAGAGAGAGAGCAAAAAGGAAATAAGAGAAGAAGAGAAAAGAGATGAATAGATGAATAATTAAAGGATGGAGGGATTCATGTTCATCATCTCACAAGCTCAACTATTCCTCTTTTTTTATCTCTCCATCATTCATCGACTGATTTCTCTTTCTCACAGCTGCCAGATTATTTGATCTTTCTCTTCTTTTCTCCTTTATATCCTTCACGTCTTCCTCCCTTTCTTGTGCCTTCTCTCTCTCTTTCTCACTTTCTCTCCGTCTTTTCTTTCCTGATTCTCAATGGTCACTTTCTTTTCTATTTCTGTGATTATCAATCAAAACTGTGTAACCAATAAATATTTCTTTATTTAAAAAAACACTAAATATTCACAGTAAGCACTGGAGCGTCCGTACAGCATCCTCCAACACACACACACACACACACACACACACACACACACACGCACACAAACACACACACGCACACAAGCACTGCTGAACTGCAAGCGGGATAAAACAGGAGGAGTTTTCAAACATCTCTGTGAGACTCTGACGCTGTGACAGTTGCACGTGTTTCTTCATTAACCCCACAGGTGCTTCTCCAAAAAAAATCTAATGTTGCGAAAAAATTAAATGATTCCATCAGTTAATCAAGAAATTGAAAATTTAAATTAAATTTTAACTAAAATGTTTAAAGTTTAAAGTGTTTTTTATATTTTTTTAAAATGATGGATTACAGCTAGAAAAATGTAAAAAAAAAAAAAAAGTGAAAAATAAATAAATCAAAATAATGTTTCAAAATAGTTCTGTATTGTAAATCAGTTTTGGAACAAAAATATTCTAATAATTTAAGATACCTCATTTCGTGAGCTATGAACCATAACCACCAAAAGAAAAAAGTTATGTGTTTTGTATATATATTACATGAAAGTTTGACTTTTTGTATTAAATTACAAAGAAAAATGAACTTTTTCATGATGTTTGGTGCCATTTGTATCATATCTGACACACCACTGTGTGTGACCTCCATGTCATCCACATTAACATTACTGAAGCCTTTTTCACAGCCCAGCTGCAGACTGAATGGCTGCTGGGGACTGCTAACTATATACAGACGTGGACAAATCTGTTGGTACCCTTACAGCTCACTGAAACAGTGTTTCATTCCTCCTGAAAACTGATCGAGTTGAAAGCAACTGTCTCATGTATACCCGTGTTCTTTTGGTATGTCATAGAGTAAAGTATGTAAGAAAATGTCTATTTTTATTAAATATGGAATTAAGAATAATGGATGTCAATTATTTTTGTCAGTGTCAAGTTATTTCAGAGAAAATTGTGGGTTCTTCTATTTTCATGGAAGGGTACCAACAACTTTGTCCATGTCTGTATAGTGGACTGTTAAAAATGATGTGTGTGAATCGTTACAATACCTGCTCCAGCCAGCAGGTGCAGCGTAGACTGTGGAAATTAACACTCACACACCTATAAGCCCCTTTTTGGCTAAATTTTTTTTAAAAAATCATCAGAGGCTGAAAATCATGATTTCAGTATAATTTAGAGCACGACCAAGTGGGGACTTTAAAACATCTCTGTCGACTCTTTAGTCCCCTGTTGGTGAGTGTGTAACGACACTGAAGTCCACGTTTATGTAGGATTGTGAGCGCACACACACACACACACACACACACACACACACACACACACAGTTTTAATGGAGCAGATGTTTATTTGTAAGCAGCTTATTTTTGATTGTTTCTGATTGTAATGAGACGTTTCAATTAGAGAGAAAGAGCACACTGTGACGCATTCACTGCAACTGAGAATTACAGCGACTCAACAGCTGCAGCTGATGTGACTGATTTTTATTTATTTTTATGTTTTAAATAATTTGTTCAGAATGTATGATGTTAGCATGATTAGTTTAGCAGTAAGCAGGAGGGCTAAGCTTAAAGGTTTCCTTTGACTCCTAAGTGAGATATGAAGATATCATAAGGTTAATTTTGGTTTAAATCAGAGGTATGGGCGCTGTTAATAACCACCTCCGTGTTGGTCATGTAAAAATGACAGGTGTTTTGTTGGAAAACCTTGCAGGAGCGAGACAGTTTGTAAAACTGCTCCAGTCGGAGCGGGCTGACGCTCATATTTTTATTATTATTATTACACTCTTTTCTCCAACCTCCAAAAAGTTTAATTTCACCCAGAAACTTTTTTCAGCCTTCAGAAGGTTCAGATGAGATTCACACTTAAATTAAAAATACCTGTCACCCGTAATCATCTGCTCCTCACAGAAACACCCGAGCGCAGAGGTCACGGCTCCTCCTTTTGGAACATTTTAAATATTTTACCGTACAGTGTTTCAGGCTTTAATCATTTCTCAGTGTGAACTCTGCTGGGTATTCAACTCCTCAAAATTCAAATTAAAACATAGCTCATCACTTTTCCAAGGGCAGTTAACAAACTGTATTTTTTTAATCATGTTTTCTACTAAAAAACCAAAACAACCTGAAAAAATCTGAATCGCTGCTATTGTTAGATTTTCTCTGTTTTTTAAAATGTAATATTTAACAGAAAGAAAGAGTTTAGTTAGACATCAGCACCTCAACACATCGCATCCCTGCACAGACCCTCCAGCTGATACAGCTACATATCAAACTACTGAATTACGCCCTAAAAAAAAAATCCTGCCATATTATTACCACCAAGCTGTTTGATTTTTATTGTTTTTTTATCTTCAATTTTCAATTTAATTAATTAATATTATTACTATATACTGTCATCGTTTTTTTTAATTAATTAATTATATTAATATTATTTTAATTTTTATTAAATTAGTTTTTGTCCCCTTGCACAACAGTAACGTGCATAAACATAGATGCCATATTTGACAAATTTTCCCAAATGTAACTGCTTTTGTAAGATATTTTTATTGGAATTATTTGTACTATTAATAAATAAATAAATCAATGAATTAGAATATTTATTCTCTCTCTTCTCAGTTGTTTTTTATGTTAAATTCAGCACGTCGCCTTGTTTTCTTTTTTATGTCTGTTGATGATTTTACACGTTCATACTTCATAAATCCACGACAGTTTTACACTTTTTTTCACCAATAAATAAAAAATGACTCTAAACAAACGTTAGCAGAAAAAGGTGAAAAACGAAAAGAAATGTCGATGGACGGAGATAGAAATGTGAATAAATGACTCACGGTGAATAAATCTGCGGTGACGCACAGGTGAAGCCTGCAGCCGCTCAGGTGAGTCCTGAAGGAACAGGAAGTGCTCACTGTGTTCCAGGAAGTCAACAGGAAGTCAGGAGGCGGGGGTGGACCCCCTCAGACGTCCTGAAAGATATAAAAACAATAAAAATATGACAGTTAGGTTTTGTGTTTTTAGCAGAGATCCTCAGCGTGCTTCGTTTCAAACGTTTGTGGGATTATTGATCATTTCTCAGATTTTAGGATGTTTTTAAGGCGTGGGACATTTCGAGGATCGAAGACTTTTCCATGATTTTCGGACATTCATAGGAATTTAGGATGTTTTTAGGACTTTAAAACATTTCTAGGATTTTAGGACATTTTTAAAAGTTTTGGACATTTCGAGGAATCTAGAACATTACCAGGAAGTTTCTAGAATTTAAGGACATTTCTGGGATTGTAGAATTTTTTTAGGATTTTGGGACGTTTCTGGGACGTTGCTTTTAGGATGTTTTTAGAATTTTAGAACTTTTCTAGAATTTCAGGACATTTTTTAGGATTTTAGGATGTTTCTCTGATTTGAGGACATTTCTAGGAATTTAAATGTTTCTATGATTTTCTAGACATGTCTTGTATTTTAGGACATCAGTGTCTCAGCTGTGTCCTCTGTCGGGGGTGTGTCCTCCTCTGGCTCTATGTTGATGCTGTTTTATGTCTCTGACACCTTATGGAGACTAAAAGGACAAAAACGATTCACAGAGTCCATCACTTTATTTTTACTGTCAGTTAGAAAATGTTTGGGGGCCACCAGGGGCCCTATCAGGGGCCAGATTTTGGCCCCGCGAGTATCAATGTCCTAATATAATCAGGATGTATTGATGAGATTAAACGGCAGATTACAGCGCAGCGAGGAGGAAGATGAGGAGTAGGAGCACAGGTGGGAATCACACGCCCAGATGTCTCCTCGTCCTCGTCTTCCTCGTCCTCGTCCTCGTCCTCCTTGCTGCAGCCTGAGCTATTTAAATAAAAACCTTTCTCATAACGAAGCCATGACGGCGGCGGCGCTTGTTAGCGAGGCGGCAGGTAGTCGACCTTTCCTGACGCTAACGGGAGCCATTAAGACGAGCGGCGTCCAATTAGAGGCGACCTCCATAACGAGGTCAAACAGCGGAGGATCATGGGAGAATGCAGAGCAGCACAGAGGCGGCGTGAGTCAGATCTGTGACACGCCGAGAGCTGACGGAGAGTCGACGCGACAGAACGACTCATCAGCGTCATCTGCGACACGCTGACGCCCAACAGAAAAAAACTTTATTGACACAGTGAAACTTCCTCCTGACAGACGGCGACTTTGACTACAGACTGCTGACTCAGCAGAAACCGTCGCCTCATCCGCCGCTGAAAGTAGTCCCCAACAAAGTCCCTGTTTCCTGTTTGTATGATGAAAACTACAGTGAGACGCTTTGGAATTAACCCTTTAAGACCTGATTTAATATCACACACACTCATATTACTCACACTAAAAGCTTTAAAAAAATATTATACATGATTTTCTACTTTCATTGAGTTAATTTTTAAAGATCAGTCATAATCATAAATATCACATATGTATTAATTTTCTAAATTTTAACCCTTTAAATGCCAGGTTTTTGTCATGATGCTGCTATGGAAAAGAGATGAGAAATGAGAAAAAAAATGAGAGAGATGAAAAAATTATTATTATAATTATTATTTTTATTATCTCCTCCGTGCTCAGTGTGTGAGTGTAGCTGCTGACAGTCTGGGATATGTCAGTGTGTGAGTGTAGCTGCTGACAGTCTGGGATATGTCAGTGTGTGAGTGTAGCTGCTGACAGTCTGGGATATGTCAGTGTGTGAGTGTAGCTGCTGACAGTCTGGGATATGTCAGTGTGTGAGTGTAGCTGCTGACAGTCTGGGATATGTCAGTGATCAGCAGCTACATTGACTGTGACAGGTCACCTGGTGGAAATAGCATGTATTTCCTCCATATGCCAAATATGGTCAAAATGACCTCATCAGGTGGAAAATAGTCAAAATGACAAATTCAGAGTCAAAAGCCCAGAATGACACCCAGAAATAATACAAGTCCTGTTTTTCTGCTCTGATGGCTGTGGGATCAAAAATGTCAGTTTGAATGGGTTTCAATGGAGCATTTTTGGACCTGAACAGTCTGAATGTAACTATTTAGTTTCCACAGTGTATTTTAGACTTATTGTAGGAGCTGAGCTGCAAATTCACTGATTACACTCAAATACACAATCTGGACTACATTTAGGACACATGCATCAACACACACACAGTTATCACAACAGGAAGAAGAAAAGAGACTAAAATGAGACAAACAGACATTAAAGAGTCTTTAAAGGGTTAATGAGGTGTTAATGTGATGTGTGTGTTTTTAAGTGTGTAAATACTGATGCAGATCAGAGCTGAAACACTCATGTGGACAAGATGTGGATGCAGTGTAACAGCAGGAGCGTCACACATTAAACTCCGTGTGGCTGATAACGTTGATTTAATGGGCTGACGGGATCGGCGGCGAGCGGCGCTCTGATGTGACGGTTTAAAGCTTCCTGTCAGAGATCAGTTTCCTCTGAGATTTGTTTTGTTTTCCTGTTTATCTCTTTGTTACAATCACAACCATTCAACATATTAAACCTGTCAGCCACAAATCTGATCCTTATCTCACACACACACACACACACACTCATGAACATCACACACACACACACTCATGAACATCACACACACACACACTCATGAACATCACACACACACACACACACACACACACACACTCATGAACATCACACACACACACACATAAACATCACACACACACACACACACTCACGAACATCACACACACACACACACACACTCATGAACATCTCACACACACACACACACACACACACTCATGAACATCACACACACACACACACACTCATGAACATCACACAGGCCTGTTTGTAGTAAACTAATCCCATGTGATGGATTTTGGAGGTTAATCCTCTGTGTCTGTCTCTCCCTGTCTCTGTCTCTCTCTGTCTCTCTGTCTGTCTGTCTCTCCCTGTCTCTGTCTCTCATTGTCTCTCTCTGTGTCTCTGTCTCTCTGGTTTGACTTTTCTCAGCGCGCCGACACTCCGCTCTTCTTCTCCTCCTCTTATCTGCGTAACCATCCACCTCGTTGCTTTTTATGTAATCTCTGAAAATCCGAGCAGCCTAAAAGCTTTATTGGCAGGAACAGTTTGTGCTGCCAGAGCTTTTTTTTTTTTTTTTCTTCACAAGAACAACATAAGTGACAAAAATAATAATAATACTAATAATACTAATAATAATACTAATACTAATACTACTACTACTACTAATAATAATAATAATAACCATAATAATAATAATATAATGATGATAATGATAATAATACAATTATCATTATTATTAATAATAATAATAAAAATAATAATTATAATTATAGTAAAATTAATAATAATAATAATAATAATAATAATAATAATAATAATAATATAATGATAATGATATTAATACAATTATTATTATTATTAATAATAATAATAATAATAATAATAATAACAACAATAATGGCAATAAGAATAATAATAACAATAAGAATAATAATAAATATAATGATGATACTGAAGCTTCAAACTGACGTTTAACAAACACGCAGCTGCATCAGGAGACGAGGAGCTGAGAGACGAAGCGAAAACTCCAGAAATATCCGGATCAAAGAGACCGCTGCGTGTTTGAGGAGCAAAAAGACCAAAAACCTGTTCAGAGGCCCAAACTGCAGACAAGTTCAGCCAGTGAGCCAACGTGCGACTGAAAACCCCAAAATTAACGACAGTATTTCAACTCAACTCAACTTTATTATCTCGAATCAAAACACAAAAACTTCATGAAAGACAACATCAGACAGAAATACAGAAATTTCCCAAATCAAGTGAAAACAACGTCACTTCTTCCACACTGATACTTTTTAAAAAAAAAACAAAAAACAAAACAGTTTTGGAGATTTTTTATTCTTTTGAAATATTGGGCGATTTTTTTCTTTCAATATTTTTGGTGATTTTTTTAAAAAAAAACTTGTTGAATTTTTTCTTTCAACATTTTCGGTGATTTTTTTTTTGTTGATTTTTTTCTTTTATTTTTGTTTCTTTTAAATATTTGTTGATTTTTATAACATTTTGGTCAATTTTTTTCCCTGACTTTTGGAGCCCGGGGGTTCTGAGAGCATTTTTTCTTAAAAATTTTGGGTGATTTTTTTGTTTTCTTTAAAAAAACATATTTGGTTAGATTTTCCTTTTTAAACTTTTGTTGATTTTCTTTTTCTTTTTAAATTTTTGGCAATTTTTTTTTCTTTAACATTTCTTGGTGATTTCTGCCCAACTGCCTCAAAAAAGTAAGTTAATATAACTAGATAATGTATTCTTACTTTATATTTAATTGTCAAGTTTACTTTAAATTTAGTTTTATTAACTTAATTTTGTGAAGCTGCTGCAACTTAAAAATAAAAAGTTTAATTAATCAGTATTTCTAAGTTTTAGCCACTTCAGTAAAGTAAGTTTACTGAGCTGTTTTTCTGAATTCTGCTGGTTTCAAACTGGTCAAACGTTCAGTGTTTTCATGTGAAAACAGAACTCGAACTTCTTATTAAAACCTCAGAAAGAACAAAGTCATTTCAAATGTCATTTTTAAGTTGCAAAAACTTGATAAAATGACGTAAATACAGCTAAAGTTTGAGGAAACTTAACACTTGGATGTGAGAAATAAACATAAATTAAGACTTAATGTTAATTTATTTTACTTTTTTAAGGGAATCAGTTTCCATGGTGATTTAAAGCGACATCGACTTTTCAGGTTTTAGTCTGTGACGATCACAATGTGACGTTTTCTCCCTGAAACCCGTCCGAGACCTCCGTGACCTCCGAGACCTCCGTGACCTCCGAGACCTCCGAGACCTCCGAGACCTCCGAGACCGCCAAGACCTCCAAGACCTCCAAGACCTCCGTGACCTCCGAGACCGCCGAGACCTCCGTGACCTCCGAGACCTCCGTGACCTCCGAGACCTCCGAGACCTCCTGCAGGATCCATCGACCATCTGAAGTGCGACTGGACGCGAAAACGTCTCGATGTTAAATAACCTAGCGATGAGGGCGAGGCGAGGTCACGGCGGCGGGCGGCGATCCCACACAGAGACAAAGAGCAGAGACGGCGTCCCTCGTGCAGAACGATCCTTCATCGTCTCTTTACTGTGACATTTGAGCGTGAACGCCGCGAGTTTTCAGGTTTTATCTGCGCGGCGAGCGGCTGATTCTCCTGTGATTAGAGCGCTCTGGCTCTTTGATAAAGACGCTCCTCTGGCTGACGGCGACGCTCTGATGCCGAGAAATCAAGACGCTGTCAAAGATGTTTTAGTGCGAAACAACAGAGAGATGAAGAGGAGAGTGAAGACAGAGAGAGGATGAAACGGCACGAGGAGAAGATCTAAAAATACTCAGTTAGTTGCTTTCGACAGAAAACACGACGACGAAGTCAGTCAGCGGCGCCGTGAGCGTGTTTTCAACTGTTTACCCGCCCAGAGCCAGAAGTATTCATACTCCGGCCTCGCTGAGAGACTGGAGGAGACGTCCGTCCTACACGGTGTGTTCAAGGACCGTGGGAAATTTGAAAATCCAAAGATAATTTCTGATTTACAGTTTCTGGCTGTGATAATTCTCTTTTTTAAATTTTTGGCAGGCCTGTGGGTTTGGAAGGCATGCTTTATAATAATAATTTTTTTTTTTTTTTAATTTAATAAATACTTACTCTTAAAAAATAAAAAAATGAAAAAACTGTGAGAAGTTCGTCAGAAAAAAATCATAACTTTTTTTAAATCACCAAAATGTTTTTTTTAAATCAACATTTTAAGAGAAATAAAATAAACAAAAATTGTCAAGAAGTTTGCCAGAAAAAAAAAATCACAATTTAAAAAACAAAATACACAAAAATTTTATAAAAGAAAAAAAAACAAAAAATGATTTAAGACCAAAGAAATTAAAGTCCAAATAAAGGCAAAAAATTTGTCAGGAAAAAATCCCTACGATGATGTTTTCTCAAAATTTGAAAAGAACAACATTCAGAAAATAAATATAAAACCAGCAGAGGTCCAGGCTGTCCCCCGATGTCCTCAAAGACAGTTAGAGAAGATGAAGACAAAGAGAGGACGGACGATGTTCATTAGCAGATCGGTCTGATGGGACAGAGATGGACGGAGACGAGATGAAGACGAGAAGAGTTTAACGTAATGAAAGAAGATTTAATTAGTTAAAGAGACGACGAGAGAAAAGAAATCGAAGCAAACAGGAAGACACGAAGGAATCAATACGCTGATTAGAAAATGAAGAGCCGGAAAAAAACAAGAGGAGGAGACAAAGAGGAGACAAGGAGGAGACGAGGGGAGACGAGGAGGAGACGGGGGGAGACAGGGGAGACAAGGGGGAGACAAGGGGGAGACGAGGAGGAGACACAGAGGAGACGAGGAGGAGACGAGGGGGAGACGAGGGGGAGACGAGGAGGAGACGAGGGGGAGACACAGAGGAGACGAGGGGGAGACGAGGAGGAGACGAGGGGGAGACACAGAGGAGACGAGGAGGAGACGAGGGGGAGACGAGGAGGAGACGAGGAGGAGACGAGGGGGAGACGGAAGAAGACACAAAGGCAGAAAAGAAAAAGACAAGTGTGTCTTTTAAATAAAAAACGCACTTCACAGACGTGACGGAGACGAGGACGTGGACGTGGACGTGACGGAGACGAGGACGTGACGGAGACGAGGACGTGGATGTGACGGAGACGAGGACGTGACGGGGGAGTAAAGAGGCTGCAGGCGGTCGAGTCGTCGTTGACGGCGCAGAAATCGACTGAAGAAGAAAAAGACGAAAACTTAACTGGTCCTTTTCCTGCGGCCCGGAGGTCAAAGGTCACGGCTGACCCAGAAACGGCGCTCGGGTTCAAAGCGGCCGCCTCTCCGCTCTGCGGCGTCGGGTCGAGGGTCGGAGGTCAACGACTGTCGGCTCCTCACCGTCCGCGCGAGGGGTTTCGGGGCAGCGAGCCGCGGGATTGGCCGCCGGCCTCTGAGATTACTGCGCTCTGATTGGTGGAGGAGGAAAAGAAGGCGGATTAAACTTTGAGCCTGATTTTGGGTGACTGACAGATGGTCAGGAGGGGACGCAGGGAGCAGCGATGCATGCTGGGGGATGCAGTTCACATGTAAGTAAATCACAGCTGCTGTACCTGCATGTGAGTTATCTGATATTTTTAATATTTTTTAAAACAAAAAGTATAAAAACTACAAAACTGAGGATAACTTCACAGCAGCGACACTCAGCTGTGCTGAGGACTTTAGGACGCTACGAGGACTATGAGGACATTTCAAGGATTTGAGTATTTCTACATTCTCTGATGTTGCTTAGATTTTAGGACATTTCCAGGATTCCAGGATGTTTGGAGGATTTTGGTAAGTTTCTCTGTTTTTAGCATGTTTATCAGATTTCAGGACGTTTCCAGGATTTAAGGATGATTCAAGAATTTCTTCAATTTCAAGACTTTTATTTATTTATTTTATTTTTATTTTTATACATTTTTAATGTTTTTTTTTATTTTTTTATTTTTTTATTTTTTTTAGAATTTTAAGGATGTTTCTCAGATTTTTTGGATGTTCCTAAAATTTTGGGACGTTTTAAGGTTTTTAGGAATTTTCAATATTTTAAGACGTTTTGATAAATTTACGATGTTTCTGGGATTTAAGCACATTTCAAGGACTTCAGGACATTTCTGGATTTTTAAGGAATTTTCATTGTTTGAAAACATTTCTAGGACTTTGGGACTTTTCTTGAACTTTAGGACAGTTCTAGGATTTTAAAATGTTATAGAATTTTAGGACATCAGTGTCTCAGCTGTGTCCTCTCCAGGGGCCCTCACAGGCCCTCTCAGACCCTCACAGGCCCTCTCAGACCCTCTCAGGGGCCCTCTCAGGCCCTCTCAGGGGCCCTCTCAGACCCTCTCAGACCCTCTCAGACCCTCTCAGGGGCCCTCTCAGACCCTCTCAGACCCTCTCAGACCCTCTCAGGGGCCCTCTCAGACCCTCTCAGGGGCCCTCACAGGCCCTCTCAGACCCTCTCAGGCCCTCTCAGACCCTCTCAGACCCTCTCAGGGGCCCTCTCAGGGGCCCTCTCAGACCCTCTCAGACCCTCTCAGGCCTTCTCAGACCCTCTCAGGGGCCCTCTCAGACCCTCTCAGACCCTCTCAGGGGCCCTCTCAGGCCCTCTCAGACCCTCTCAGACCCTCTCAGGGGCCCTCTCAGGCCCTCTCAGGGGCCCTCTCAGACCCTCTCAGGGGCCCTCTCAGGGGCCCTCTCAGGGGCCCTCTCAGACCCTCTCAGACCCTCTCAGGGGCCCTCTCAGACCCTCTCAGGCCTTCTCAGACCCTCTCAGGGGCCCTCTCAGACCCTCTCAGGCCTTCTCAGACCCTCTCAGGTTAGTCTGAGACAGAGCGCCGTTTTCCCGTCCCGCCGCGCTCTCGGCTGCACAGACCGTGTTTTATCTCGCCGACTCGTCTCCGTCAGCAGCACAATAACAGCGACTAAGTGTTAACAGCTCGGCCTGCGGCGGCTCCCAAATCTCCCATAAAGCCTCTGATTTGATCTGAGTCCAGCGGGACTCGACCGTCTTCTCCATCTGGCCCTCGTTCTCCTCTCAACGCCGAGTCAGCTGACCGATCGCCGAGGCGACGACCCGACCTGGACGACACCCGTCGACACGGAAAGATTCATTTAAAAAAAAAAACGGAGAGGCGATTCGCGGTCAGAGTGATCACGCCGAACATCCCATAAAACACGTCCGTCAGCGTCGCTCAGACTCGCACGGCACGCCCTCCTCGCGGGCTGATTAACCCTTTCATGCCCGCAGCCACATCACTTCTTTCACAAACTCTAAGCTCATTCAAGCTTCACTGCATGTGGAGATTTCACCTCATGTACGTGACGTCGAGAGTTAAATCCAAACAGCTCGGAAACAAACAACGAAACACAATAACAACAACAACAGAATGCAAACAAACAAACAAAATAAGTAAACCCTAAAAATAAATATATTTCTTTCAACAACATCAAGAAAAAAAGGCAACAAGCAACTTGGTGATGAATGTCCTGCAAATCATACAGACTGTCGAAGTTTTTAAAGCTGCAGACACATTTTAGGAGAATATATTCATCATTATCATAATTATAGAAAATATCAATAAATTATTTCTGCAAAATTATTAGAATTTTAAACAACTTTTTTTAGGTCTTTCTTGATGCTGTTTTGTACTTTTTTTGCGTACTACCAGACAGTTAAAAAAACAAAAGTAACATAAATATATAAAGAGAGAAATTACCTGAAAAAAGTTTTAAAAAATATTTTTATTGTGTAAAATAACTTTAAATATATAATTATGAATAACAGTCACTGGACATTTTCACTACCTTTTTATAAAGTCTTCTGTTTGTTTCTTGTTCTCTTTTGCATCTCTCTCTTCTTCTGTGTCATAATAATAATAAAGGTTTCTGAAATTTTAAATATGCAAATGAGGCGTTTTCTATTTCAATCTGAGCTCTTTTAAAAATCCATTTTTCCAAAAACAGAACTGTGAACTGAGATGAACCTGCATGTGAATTTTTTCTCTCCGAACGTCTGAACAGAAACGTGTTCTGAAAAATAAATCAGACTCGATGTTTTCGGCTCAAACTGTCAGATCAAAAAGTTATTGATCGACGCTTCAGTCGAGTCCAGCAGAGCTCTGATAAATCCTCCCGACAGTCCTGACAGCGACGCGACGGCTCAAATCTGCTGACCGAATGAACCAAATATACATTTTTGACTCACTTAAAACTTAAATTCTGAATTGTGATGTTAAAAATATTACTAATTCTTACTGAGTTTTTTTTTTTAAGAAATTTCTTTTTTTCTCTTTAAAAATGATTGTTGATTTTTTTCTCTAAAACTTTTTTGGCAATTTCCTTTTCAGAAAATAAAGGCTGATGATTTTTTCTCCTTTTTTGGTGATTTTTAAACTTTTTTGCGTTACTTCTTTTTTTCATTAAAATTGTTATTCTCTAAAAGTGTTTGCCTTTGTTTTCTTTTAGAGCTTTGGGGTGTTTTCGACAAAGTTTTGGCTTTTTTAAAAAGAAAAACAACTTTCTGGATTTTTTTTGTCTCTTTAACACTTTTGGGTTTTTTTTTTTTCTGAAAAAAATATTAATGATATTACAATATAAGAAATATATAAGAATATTATAGTGTAAAATATCTGTAATATCTGATAATATTTTCAGCTCATTTTTGGTCAGCTTTTATCATTTTTTTGTGTGTTTTACAGAATATTTCTTGCCAAGTTGCTCATCATGTTTTTCCATGTTTCAGACGTTTAAACGCTCCTGAGAGGCGTCTGAAACATGATCCAGGTGTTAAAGGGTTAATTCTCTCAACTTTATACAACCACTCCAACGTTTCATGAATTATAACCTTACGATTATTATAATCCCTTTCCTTAGATTAAAGATGCTCTGCAGGATTCTCCCAAAAAACGACGACTCGCTGTCAGTTATCACTGACGAAAACTACAGACACGAATATCACCCAAATAACCCAAATAACAAAAAACACAAACAACAAAAAACACAAACAACACAAACAACACAAACAACAAAAAACACAAACAACACAAATAACACAAACAACAAAAAACACAAAAAACACAAACAACACAAATAACAAAAAACACAAACAACACAAACAACAAAAAACACAAACAACACAAAAAACACAAATAACCCAAATAACAAAAAACACAAACAACAAAAAACACAAACAACACAAACAACACAAACAACAAAAAACACAAACAACACAAATAACACAAACAACAAAAAACACAAAAAACACAAACAACACAAATAACAAAAAACACAAACAACACAAACAACAAAAAACACAAACACAAAAAACACAAATAACCCAAATAACAAAAAACACAAACAACACAAACAACAAAAAACACAAACAACACAAATAACACAAACAACAAAAAACACAAAAAACACAAATAACACAAACACACTCTTTAATTCTCAGAAAAAAATTAAACACATCACAACATGCATCGCTTCTTTTGAAAAGTTGTTTTTTTAAATTTTATATATAAAACAAAACAACAAGTTATTGAAAAGCGCTGAAGGACTTCAGCTTTAAAATCTGATTTTACTGTAAAACGTCTGTTTTTGATTCTTTCTTCAGTTTAAAGAAACTTAAACTTAATTTTTAATATTTAAAAGACAAAATAACTCCATGTTAACATGAAGTTATCCTGTGACATGAAATGACTATTTATTTATTTCGATTGTTTCTTTTCTTTGTCTTTATTTAAATATATTGTGCATTTCTGTGTGTTCTTGGTTTGTGAAAATAATCAGAAATCAGCAAAAACACACAGCGACACACTTTCCTCCTGATGCACCTGACTGTGAACACAAACACACACACACACAAACAAACACGCACACACACACACACACACTCACACACACACACACACACACACACACACACACACACACACACACGCAGCGTGACATTTCCTGCTGGGCGACATCTCTCAGACTAACAAGCTGATATTCGGCTCGGAGCAGCAGCGCTAACAAAGACAGATCGGCTGATGACAACACACCGAATGTCACAGAGTGTGTGTGTGTGTGTGTGAGAGTGTGTGTGTATGTGCGTGTGTGTGTGTGTGTGTGTGTGTGTGTGTGTGTGTGTGTGTGTGTGTGTGTGTGTGTGTGTGTGTGTGTGTGTGTGTGTGTTTGTTTGTGTGTGTGTGTGTGTGTGTGTGTGTGTGTGTGTGTGTGTGTGCGTGTTTGTGCGTGTGTTTGTTTGTGTGTGTATGTGTGTGTGTGTGTATGTGTGTTTGTGTGTGTGTGTGTGTGTGTGTGTGTGTGTGTGTGTGTGTGTGTGTGTGTGTGTGTGTGTGTGTGTGTGTTGTCCGCAGCATGACTCACTCAGCTCTTTTTGCTCGTTTTGAGGAGATTTATCGTGTCTGAGAGCTGCACGTTGCTCAGTGTTGCTTCTTGCCGTTTGATTCAGATTTGAAAGTGGAGGCGACACAAAGCCGCGGCCTCCGAGAGCCATTTATCTTCTTCTGACGCTTTTTTTCGGACCAATTTATCTGATTCGCCGGAGACTAAAGAGGCTTCAAATTATCTTTCGACGCCCTCCGCAGTGGCGGATCATCTGAGAGGCTCGCTCTGCTTCAAACTGCCGACAGCTGATTCAACGCACAGAAACAGCCAGTCCGACTCACAGCAGCAAAATCAGGCAGCTGTCAGCACGAGGGTCTCCATCAATCCTCAAATGACACAAACTTACACTGCAGACAAAAAATAACTTTCAATAAAAGCCTAGTCTCAATTAAAAGCCCTTTAACCTCCTCACTGTGGCTCCGCTCTGACAAATAAAGGCTGCCTCGCTCTGGTTACCGTGGTTACCATTAGGGCCGGGCAATACGGAGTAAAGTCTTAAAACGTTATTTTTTTTCATATCAGTCGATATCGATATTTATCACGATATCCATCACATCAGTGTTTCTGTGGAGCTTAAAGGTTCCTTTGACTCAGGTTCATTTTGGTTTAAATATTTATTTTCTGTCAGATATTGAACATGACAAATATACTGTAGAACAGCATCACCAGCTGGAGGACCTATTCTACTAAAACTCACAGAGGTCCAGGTACTAAAATGTCCTCCCAGCAAAGGTCCGAGCCTCACACCTAAAATCAACATCACCATTAACTGAACATTTTACTTTGATTACCATTGAAGAACAATTATTTTGTTTTTTTCTTGTGGTTTGTTTTTTGCCCTCATAGTTCACTGACACAGTGTCATGTGACCATGGTGTGTTGGAGTGTAATAAACATGTGATTTATTATTATTTATTAAACTTTCCAGCATTATATAAAAATGAAAAGCTCCATCTGAAACAAACTTCAGGTAAATTGAAGCACATTGTGCTGATAATAGGCCAACCTCTCCTGACTGCAGGACTCTGACTTCAGCTTCTGTCAAACTTCTGTGCTGTTAATCATTTTACTCAGGAATTAAAAACTTTTGAGTCGGCCTACTTCTCCTATAGCTGCCAACAGCCTGCCGACATTCACAGTTAGAGAAAGGCTGAAAATAAGCTCACGTGCTTGTGGCCCCGGGCCCCCAAAACATTACATCTGCCCCTGGTAATAATAATGAGAGCTCAGCGCGAGCGGCCGGATGAGACACGGAGCGATGCGTCCTGCTGTTTCTAAATAATTCATCCAAAGTCTGATTAAAGCTGAAACTAACACAAAGTCGTCTGTAGAGTCTAAAGAAGTCACTTTGAAATTATTTCACAGAATTATTCTAATTTTTAAGCTTTTTTTCTTATTTCCTAATTTGTATTTTTTTTGTCTTGTTTTACTTTTTGTATTTTTTCTCTTGGTTGTGCGTTTTTTGTTTTGTTGTAATTTCTCTATTTTTTTGCTGTTATGATTTGGATTTTTTGCAATTGTTCAGGAAATTTTATTTATGGACTTTATGAAAAAGTCCAACAAAGTCACATGACGTTTTCTAAAACGTGACTCGGTGTGCGAGGACGGAGGAAGGGACCGAGGTCTTCCTCACTCAGACACACACATCAGTGTTAGATCAGCTCCATCGAGCGGCTGCAACAGAAACAAAACTCTGGACATCGCCATGGTAACAGGGATGTTGTGGTGAAGTCGTGTAACATCAACCAGCAGAAACACAGTCGTGTCCACATTGTGTTTTATTTTGAAAATAACACTTACGTTTTGCACAGAACAGAAACCAGCAGTTTTCTTCAGTGCTCTTATTTTGAAATCTCACTCAGTTCACTGATAACAAACATCAGAAGTCCTGAAGTCCTCCATCCCTCCACCTCCATCCCTCCATCCCTCCACCTCCATCTCCATCCCTCCACCTCCATCCCTCCATCCCTCCACCTCCATCTCCATCCCTCCACCTCCATCCCTCCATCCCTCCACCTCCATCCCTTCATCCCTCCATCTCCATCCCTCCACCTCCATCCCTCCACCTCCATCCCTTCATCTCCATCCCTCCACCTCCATCCCTCCATCCCTCCACCTCCATCCCTCCATCTCCATCCCTCCATCCCTCCATCCCTCCATCTCCATCCCTCCACCTCCATCCCTCCACCTCCATCCCTCATCTTCATCCCTCCATTCCTCCACCTCATCCCTCCATCCCTCCATCTTCATCCCTCCACCTCATCCCTCCATCTTCATCCCTCCATCTTCATCCCTCCATCTTCATTCCTCCATCTCCATCCCTCCATCCCTCCATCTTCATCCCTCCATCCCTCCATCTTCATTCCTCCATCTCATCCCTCCATCTTCATCCCTCCACCTCATCCCTCCATCTTCATCCCTCCACCTCCATCCCTCCATCTTCATCCCTCCATCCCTCCCTGTATCAGTCGTCCTGCTGCAGACGATATGAGCAGACGCTCCACTGTCTGATCCTCATGCTGAAGCATGCTGGGATACTCTGGCTGCCGTGGCAACCAAAAGGCCGAGTGGAGGAATCGGAGGAAGGAGTCGAGGAAAGAAGAACGATGGAGGTGAAAATGTTGGGGATATGTGATGGAAGGAGGCGGAGGAGAGGATAAAGGATGAAGGGATGAGACGGAGATGAGACGGAGACACTCTGTCTAAAACCTGCAGGAAATCTGCTTTACAGAGATCTGATTTACACAGCAGGACACACACACACACACACACACACACACACACACACACACACACACACACACACACACACACACACACACACACACACACACACACTGAGGGGCTCTCTCCCGTCGGGTAATCCGCTCCCGGTCTCCCCTCTCTGGGATTACGTGGTTCGGAGCCCCGTGGAGATCAGGAGCCGCAGCTTCAGTCTGACTGAACTGGTTTCATTGATCCGTATCGGCTTTTTTTTGTGTTCTAATCAAACACCCGAAGGTTTCTGAGCAAAAAAAAAAAAAACTGAAACTGTGAACAAATAAACGTATTCTTTATCCACACTGTCAAACAGGACCCGAAAACTGAGACACGACCCCAAATGTGACACCTGAGACGGACGAAGACCTGATGTTTCAGCTGGTTCTCCCACTGAGGCCACGTCAGAACCAGGACCAGAACGGCCCTGCTAAAAACAGGAAAGTCTTTCTTTTGTAAAACAAAATAATGAAATATCTTTTTCTGGACATTTATTCCTTTTTGATACTATTTTTGTAAAAACTAATTTTCAGGTCATTTTCTTTTTAGTCATTTCTTTAATTTGTGGGACATGTTTGTTGGTCATTGGCCTTTTTCCCATGTTTGTTTTCATTTTATCTTTATTTTATTTTTTTTTTCAAACGAATATGCTCAGGTTTCCCAGGCTTACGTTGCGTCCCGTCAGGATCCTCGCTCATGTTCAGACCTGAGCCCTGCAGTCTGCCTGCAGCGTTTAAAGCTGCTGAAACAGCAGCGACACCTGAGCCGGCGGCTCGGAGCAGCGGCGACAGTTTGGAGGAACAGTTGATCATTTCTTGCTGTTTAACCAGAAAACAAACAGTTTTGGAGCATTTTTTGGGCGTCTGAGGCGAGGACGCAGTAAAGCCTCCCACCTGTGAGCGCTGTCTGCTGGCTCTGAGTTTTGGGCCGCGTTCAGACAAGTTAACCTGGGAATTCCTCCATCTCGGCTCCGGTACAGCTCACCATCTGGCAGATTAGCTGTTAAAACGCAGCGAAGTGAAGTTAAGCGGCGCTGGCAGCCTCGCCGCTGTCAGACGCTACATTTTGGAGGCGCGAGGACAAAGAGCGGGAAGTTTTTCATTTGCTTCCAAAAGTGGATTTTTCATAGAAGCTTTTAGACGGTTTAATCGGGTCAAACGCTGCAGCTGCACACACGCACGCCATAATAAACCTGTTACAGCTTTTCAAAAGACGTGAAGGAAAATATGCGCAACAATAAAACCAGAGAATATGAAGAATATTTCCTTTTTTTCCACAAGATTAAGACAATAAATCTGACTTCAGGACTCATCCGTCTTCAAATGATCCCAAACTGGATCCAACCAAAACTTCACAGACGTCCAGCACGCAGCACCAAAATAAAATGCCACACGAACAACACGAAGACTTCCTGTCTGCACGCGTGACTTAATGGTCACGAAACATGAACTCCGGATTAAACCTGAATTCAGAGTCCACACGAAGCAAAGAGTTTCAGTGAAGAGAAGATTTTGTCTGAACGTACCTGATGAGGAGCGACGATGGAGGAGAAGACGCACACATGGAAAAAAAGAAAATGAGATATTAGTTCACCGACCGTGAGCATCCTCTTCTGTCAGGGAGGCTTTTAACACTTATTATTAACAATTATAACAATAAACTATAGCACACTTCATACGAGAAATGCAGCCCAACGTGCTTTAAAAGAAAGAAATTAAATGCACCGAGTGCTTCACATCAACACAGAAGACAAAAAAAAAACGAAATCAGCACAGAACACACAGAATGCATCTTCACTTAAATAAATCCCACTTTATAAAAGTAAGATAAAAAAGGATAAAATTGTGCACAGAATGCATAAGATGGAAAATAAAATAAATTGACATTATTAATAAAACAAAGCTAAAAATAGAGAGCATAAAATGCACAAAATGTAAGAAAATACAACATTTAGATGTGCGGCAGCGAAAGTGTGAAGCAAAATGCAGAAACAGATTATTTAGAGCTAAAGTGAAGAGATGCGGTTTTGGCTTCTGATATCGATAGGCAGTGTGTCCCAGAGCGACCCCGATATCATTTAAAACATGAAAAAGCAATCAGCAATGAAGCATGACGTCCCACAAACTGCAAAAATAATTAATAAAAGGTGACAAGAAAATGAAAATGATCTTTTTAAACAAGAGAGAGACAACAAACAAATAACTCGAGAAAAATATCAAGAAAACAATATTTATCATAATATTACTCACACATTTTTTGTTAAATTTGTAATATTAACAAATATAATAATAAAAATTTGATCTTTGGTCATTTCTTGTTAAGATGCTCATTGACTTTTCATATTTTTGACAGAAATCAGGTTTGCTCAGGTTTCAAAAGGTTAACCTGATACTGATTTTAGTGTAGTGGTTTAACTATGTTTTCCTGTTGTCCTCGTCCTCAGAGGTACCCCCCCCCCCCCAAACATGTGGCCCGGAGACACGTCCCTGAGGGACACCTCGAGTTGTGGATGCAAAATATGAGTGTTTACGTTATTTGCAATAAATTTGCAATAAATTTGCAATAAAAGTTTTAAAAGTTTAATATCAATTATCATTTTCTGTGAGAATTAACTGGGGAAAAGCACTAAAGGGTAACGTGCTACAATGTGAAACGAGTATTTAAGTCGGATTTAACCCCTCGTCTGCTGCCTCTCTGAGGACAAAGTTGTCCCGTTAAGTGTCAGGAATCTAAGAATAGAAAGTCTTGTTTTCTGGAGTGTAAAGCGAGCAGCAGGCGGGTTTTAAAAGGAGGTCAGAGCTGATGATTACGGCACAAACCGGACCGTAAAACTCTCGAGACAAACTGTCAGGAAGCAGTTTAAACCCTGAACACCTGAACAGCAGCAGCACGGCCCACCGCTGCTATTAATACAGAAAAACAGGTCAACTAACTGCAACCAGGCAGAGCTGAAGTGTGAGTACACCCTGAGTCAACCGCCACATCAACACACACACGCATGCATGCACACACACACACACACACACACACGCACACACACACGGAGACACACACACGGAGAGAGACAACACACTGTCAGGTTTGACTGGCAGCTCAGAATCTGGAAATATTTTCAGTTTG